>NW_026926108.1:0-276017 GCF_032062105.1 Saccostrea cuccullata | reverse complement strand
TATCGGACTGCGGTTGTGCTGAGTTGAGCTTTTCTTATTTAGAGATGACACAGAGCGAAATTTCTACATGTTCACCATGCAATGTTAATTATCCTGCTATTTGTTAGCTGCCTCCGTAATAATCCGAGATTCCTCTGACTCTAACCCCCGCTTTTATATTGTGACTCCCCCGCACAAGTCACAATATAAAAGCGGGGGTTAGAGTCAGAGGAATCTCGGATTACCTCCGTAAGGACACATCTATACTGACTAAAATTGTGTCTTTGAGACTGTCCAATTTTCATAGCTTTGGTCCATCCTTCAACATATTTACATTAAATGCAGGATATATAAATGTATACATAGACTCGGCCTGATAATTCCTCAAATAATTTCTGCCAGGCATGCATGAAATTATATGCACATACAGTATCAGTTCGTTCGATCAAGACCGACCAAATCAGGTATCATGTTACGATATCTAAATAAAGCATGTCTGCATAGGGAGGCGACATTTTCAAGTTAAAACAATAAAGATAAATTTTACAATGAAAGATCAGCTAATCAGACAACGTGAGTTACCTTGCTAATGTTGAAGAGAAGCCTGTCACTTCCATTGTAAATCATTTGTACTCCATGTGGGTTTGTTTACAATAATTTCACGCTGAATCGTCTCATTTTAGATTAATACGCGGAAGTAGTACATAAGTATAAATAAACAATTGATAAAAGGAACTACATACCTCTTTTTAGGGGGTTCAGGTATAAATTTTCGATGAGATATATTCAAATAAATATATTCTAGCATAAACATGGAAACATTCAGAAATATAAAAAACTTTACTTGGTGAAAAAATTCCAAGCAGAACAGAAGTTATGAAATTATCAATGTTCTGAATACTGCTATTTTCTGTAAGGAAATTTAACTATTAAAGGGTACCTATTGATGGCACATAAACGGAAGAAAAATCTGTTAAATCTAGATAGTTTTTCAAGTAACTAGTCTAATTTTATTTGGAAGTATGGCAAACTATATATTTTCGGAAAGGTCTATTTAAGCCCTAATTTTTTCAAAGTAAATATTTTTATCAAAACTTATCAATATTTACTTAAATATGCAAACAGTAATTGGCATGTTTTCATCTACACCTAGCTGTAAAACACCCGTTATCGCTCTACATGTAGCTGTGAATATACAGTAATTACTGACCAATTAGCAGGCACATAGTCGTTCTCAACTATTGTGGTCCTTAATTTTTGCATGAGTGACTTCAACGATTGTTTTAAGTATACATCATAATGATTGAAGTATTTGCAGTACATAGCAGTGAAATATGACATGCACAGAAATGTCACTACCCACTTCAACAGTAAAGAAATAACTAAAGATTCAAAACTGATGAAAGTCAATTTGCTAATTAAGTTTAGTGTATAAACTGGAAACAACCAATACATGAATTATTATAAGACTCTGAGCATGCAATCCCTTCAACATCCATTTCTTATTTTTGAAGTTTCGCTAGTTCAATAAACAAACCTGCACAACAGTTTGTCCTCCTTTTGCGTTGATCAAATAGATCCAAAACAACCTTTTATAATTTTGGGTGTATTAATTGTGCATAATTTTTTTGCTTTTTATTTGATAAATAACTTAAGTACTAAAAACTAATTTCCAATCGAATTATTGTTTATTTGTACTTTTTTGTGGGTTAATAGAGATTAACTAGGCTCAAGAACAAACTTTTATCTACATTTTACCGTTAGTAACCGAGTATTCAATCGGGAAAAAGTCCGAATAAGCGATTATTAATTATCAAATGATTTGACCGATTTGACTTCCCTAATATTTTCCAGTATTTCTCTCTCTCTATCTCTCTCAAAAGCCTACTATTGTTCGTAATCATGCATTTGCAAGAAAACAGATTAAATGTATATAAGATATACAAGATATGGACTGATAAAAGTTACTTCAAATGGTGTATTTGAAAAATTGAAAAGAAAATAAATCAATTTAACAAAAATACAAAATATCAAATTATACTTTCAAAAAATATTCGGTTCATTTTTGTCATATTCGGTTCATTCGTTATGCTATCAAACATATATGTATCATAACTTATGACACTTATCCCACTTGAAATATATTAAATTGATTTAAATATACATGTACTCACCTTCTGACAGAATCATGAGAATAGTCACAGTATCGGACTGCGGTTGTGCTGAGTTGAGCTTTTCTTATTTAGAGATGACACAGAGCGAAATTTCTACATGTTCACCATGCAATGTTAATTATCCTGCTATTTGTTAGCTGCCTCCGTAATAATCCGAGATTCCTCTGACTCTAACCCCCGCTTTTATATTGTGACTCCCCCGCACAAGTCACAATATAAAAGCGGGGGTTAGAGTCAGAGGAATCTCGGATTACCTCCGTAAGGACACATCTATACTGACTAAAATTGTGTCTTTGAGACTGTCCAATTTTCATAGCTTTGGTCCATCCTTCAACATATTTACATTAAATGCAGGATATATAAATGTATACATAGACTCGGCCTGATAATTCCTCAAATAATTTCTGCCAGGCATGCATGAAATTATATGCACATACAGTATCAGTTCGTTCGATCAAGACCGACCAAATCAGGTATCATGTTACGATATCTAAATAAAGCATGTCTGCATAGGGAGGCGACATTTTCAAGTTAAAACAATAAAGATAAATTTTACAATGAAAGATCAGCTAATCAGACAACGTGAGTTACCTTGCTAATGTTGAAGAGAAGCCTGTCACTTCCATTGTAAATCATTTGTACTCCATGTGGGTTTGTTTACAATAATTTCACGCTGAATCGTCTCATTTTAGATTAATACGCGGAAGTAGTACATAAGTATAAATAAACAATTGATAAAAGGAACTACATACCTCTTTTTAGGGGGTTCAGGTATAAATTTTCGATGAGATATATTCAAATAAATATATTCTAGCATAAACATGGAAACATTCAGAAATATAAAAAACTTTACTTGGTGAAAAAATTCCAAGCAGAACAGAAGTTATGAAATTATCAATGTTCTGAATACTGCTATTTTCTGTAAGGAAATTTAACTATTAAAGGGTACCTATTGATGGCACATAAAAGGAAGAAAAATCCGTTAAATCTAGGTAGTTTTTCAAGTAACTAGTCTAATTTTATTTGGAAGTATGGCAAACTATATATTTTCGGAAAGGTCTATTTAAGCCCTAATTTTTTCAAAGTAAATATTTTTATCAAAACTTATCAATATTTACTTAAATATGCAAACAGTAATTGGCATGTTTTCATCTACACCTAGCTGTAAAACACCCGTTAACGCTCTACATGTAGCTGTGAATATACAGTAATTACTGACCAATTAGCAGGCACATAGTCGTTCTCAACTATTGTGGTCCTTAATTTTTGCATGAGTGACTTCAACGATTGTTTTAAGTATACATCATAATGATTGAAGTATTTGCAGTACATAGCAGTGAAATATGACATGCACAGAAATGTCACTACCCACTTCAACAGTAAAGAAATAACTAAAGATTCAAAACTGATGAAAGTCAATTTGCTAATTAAGTTTAGTGTATAAACTGGAAACAACCAATACATGAATTATTATAAGACTCTGAGCATGCAATCCCTTCAACATCCATTTCTTATTTTTGAAGTTTCGCTAGTTCAATAAACAAACCTGCACAACAGTTTGTCCTCCTTTTGCGTTGATCAAATAGATCCAAAACAACCTTTTATAATTTTGGGTGTATTAATTGTGCATAATTTTTTTGCTTTTTATTTGATAAATAACTTAAGTACTAAAAACTAATTTCCAATCGAATTATTGTTTATTTGTACATTTTTGTGGTTTAATAGAGATTAACTAGGCTCAAGAACAAACTTTTATCTACATTTTATCGTTAGTAACCGAGTATTCAATCGGGGAAAAGTCCGAATAAGCGATTATTAATTATCAAATGATTTGACCGATTTGACTTCCCTAATATTTTCCAGTATTTCTCTCTCTCTATCTCTCTCAAAAGCCTACTATTGTTCGTAATCATGCATTTGCAAGAAAACAGATTAAATGTATATAAGATATACAAGATATGGACTGATAAAAGTTACTTCAAATGGTGTATTTGAAAAATTGAAAAGAAAATAAATCAATTTAACAAAAATACAAAATATCAAATTATACTTTCAAAAAATATTCGGTTCATTTTTGTCATATTCGGTTCATTCGTTATGCTATCAAACATATATGTATCATAACTTATGACACTTATCCCACTTGAAATATATTAAATTGATTTAAATATACATGTACTCACCTTCTGACAGAATCATGAGAATAGTCACAGTATCGGACTGCGGTTGTGCTGAGTTGAGCTTTTCTTATTTAGAGATGACACAGAGCGAAATTTCTACATGTTCACCATGCAATGTTAATTATCCTGCTATTTGTTAGCTGCCTCCGTAATAATCCGAGATTCCTCTGACTCTAACCCCCGCTTTTATATTGTGACTCCCCCGCACAAGTCACAATATAAAAGCGGGGGTTAGAGTCAGAGGAATCTCGGATTACCTCCGTAAGGACACATCTATACTGACTAAAATTGTGTCTTTGAGACTGTCCAATTTTCATAGCTTTGGTCCATCCTTCAACATATTTACATTAAATGCAGGATATATAAATGTATACATAGACTCGGCCTGATAATTCCTCAAATAATTTCTGCCAGGCATGCATGAAATTATATGCACATACAGTATCAGTTCGTTCGATCAAGACCGACCAAATCAGGTATCATGTTACGATATCTAAATAAAGCATGTCTGCATAGGGAGGCGACATTTTCAAGTTAAAACAATAAAGATAAATTTTACAATGAAAGATCAGCTAATCAGACAACGTGAGTTACCTTGCTAATGTTGAAGAGAAGCCTGTCACTTCCATTGTAAATCATTTGTACTCCATGTGGGTTTGTTTACAATAATTTCACGCTGAATCGTCTCATTTTAGATTAATACGCGGAAGTAGTACATAAGTATAAATAAACAATTGATAAAAGGAACTACATACCTCTTTTTAGGGGGTGTTGCTAAAACGCGGAACGGAAAACGGAACGGAAAACGGAACGGAACGGAAAGCGGAATATATTATTTTGGATTAAATCACTAAAAATATACAAATTTTATCATAAATGATATATCTTGTACATATTCAATTCCCCACTATTAAATACAAGTTGACATTGCCATACTCAGTCTTTTATTTACGAAAATCGCAAACATATCAGTCACCTAGAATCGAATTTGAAAAGGGGAGGGGGGTGGTAAACGAACTCTAAAAGTATCTGACAAGCAAAAACACAAAAAGAAGATTATTGTTTGATTCGCGAGGGGGATAAAACACAAAAAAATTGTTTGATTCGGGAGGGGGGATAAGTTTCAACTCCAGCATCTTTCAGACTACATTAACTATTACATTAATTACATTCACAAAAAGCGTAACGATGTCAACTTGAACGAACATTTCCGTAGTAAAAAGGTTATGACTGGGGGGGGGGGGCAAACATTTGATATCTAGATGAACCATGGACAGAGAAATAAAATGTTAAAAATAATTATTATAGGGCAAACCTTTACAGCAAGCTCGAATAAACATCTCTTATACACACTGTTGTTAAAATTTTATTCAAAACAGAGTTGCTTTCAATATATTTAAATTCTGGAGACACAAAGTTGGAAAACTTTCCTGTGGTAGGTATATAATGCAGAGTCTTTGCATTCAATGAAGTTAAATTTTGTTTGTTTGCGGTACATATGTGTATAGGGGGGTGCGTATGAATAACCCCGTGAAAATGAGCTTGTTTTCCCGCTCTAAGAAGGTCTAAGAAGTTGTAATAGATCTTCCCGTCTTTTAGTGTAAGGTTTAATAAATCAATTTTTAATGTGGCTGTGGGCCCCTACACAGACCCGAAACTGCCACTCCCCCTTTCACGAATCGCGAATTCGTCACTGCGTGCAAAATCTGAATATCATAACTTTAGTTATTTTTGTCTTTATAGACATTGACATTGGAAACAAATAGAAAGATGAAGGAGGGGGTCAGTAAATAATTTCCAATATACAACAAATTTGACAAGCGAAAAAAGGGGGATATGCCTTTGCCCAAATACGATGATCCTAATTCGTGTTGGAGGGGGGGGGGGGCGAATTTCTTTCAGTACCTTTTTTTCCACGGAGGGTGTGTATAACTCATGAATATGTAAAAGTCTACAATAAATTTTTATTAGAAATGACTTTTACAACAAGAATATTGCTCTTTTATCTTATTTACATCGAATCTATATGTTATTTGTTTGACAAAAAAATTCCGTTTTCCGTTCCGTTCCGCTTTCCGTTCCGTTTTCCGTTCCGCGTTTTAGCAACACCCCTTTTTAGGGGGTTCAGGTATAAATTTTCGATGAGATATATTCAAATAAATATATTCTAGCATAAACATGGAAACATTCAGAAATATAAAAAACTTTACTTGGTGAAAAAATTCCAAGCAGAACAGAAGTTATGAAATTATCAATGTTCTGAATACTGCTATTTTCTGTAAGGAAATTTAACTATTAAAGGGTACCTATTGATGGCACATAAAAGGAAGAAAAATCCGTTAAATCTAGGTAGTTTTTCAAGTAACTAGTCTAATTTTATTTGGAAGTATGGCAAACTATATATTTTCGGAAAGGTCTATTCAAGCCCTAATTTTCTGTTTCCATGCCAGGTAAAAAATATCCAAGATGGCAGCAAAATATCCAATATGGCCACCAATATTGAAAATGGCCGATACAGTCTTTCTGATAAAATGCTTTCAAAATCTAAGTTAGGAAAAAAATAATGATATTTTATAAATTCTTTACAATTTATTACTTTAAAAAATGTATAAAAATAGTGATCTTAATCAAATATCCTCATTAAAAGTCAGAGTTCTGTGTCTGGACATCACAAAGAAGAAAGCTGTCAATATTAATATGAAAATGGCAAAGATCGGGAAAAAAGAATTCACTATACAGTTAATTCACAACTTTATTTAAAATTTGAATAGATCGATATTTAAAAAACATGATATAAAATTTTCGGTATCAATCAATAATTGTATATATTCAGTCTAAGTTATACATGCTTCCTGGACAAGTTGAATGACATCTGCTACTACCGGCGGGTACCATAAACATGATATGGAATGATTCTCGCATTTTCCCGAAGTCTGACTGTTTATACTCACTGAAAAAAAATAACCACAAAGTATCATGTTAATAACAAAAATATTTTTATAGGACCTAGTTAGAAGAACTTCGGGTTATTCAGTTATTATACAGTACATTATATGTATTTCAGAATCTAGAGGAAATCCTGGCAACAGAATTAAATTTTTACATTTATATCAGGGACCGTTTATAAGTCCCTATTTACCCTGTTTATGTGTAGTACATTGTAGGAAATGATATTTTTCATTATTTTTTCCCAATAAGTCGATCCTAATATTATTTAATGTCGGATTTCTAATTTCTTTTGTGGTTTTACGAAACAAAAGTGTGCGCATGAATTTAAAGGTACGTAGAAACTGTTCAAAAGTTGCGTCGGGGTGACGACTTTTGATTGGAAACCCGGGTGAATTATTTTCCGAAATTATTACAGAACCATAATATTCAGATAGGAAATTTTCTCAGCTTTCTCATAGTGTATGTTGCATTAAAATATTTCGATTACTTGCCGTAGTAAAATTGACTTCTTTCCTTTGAAACGGAAATGCATAAACTTCTGCACATTGCATTGAGATGCAACATTAACAATGTTGATCTTCAAAATGTAAGCTTTCCTGTGATAGGTCAATGTCGTTAATTCCTTAAAAATCGCCTCCCGGAAAGCCAATCAAAATGACGCTATCAACGCCGCGGAGACAAAACTACGGTGCCATGCATCAAAGGGGAAACCCCGTATTCAATTTTAGCACAACTTCGACCGCGTTAATTTTTAATGCAAACTCTTCAGAATGACAAAACACACATATCATACGAAAGTTCAAACAATGTAGAAAAAATTCATTATATTTAATTTCTAGATAAATATGAATAATAATGCAAAAATTACGTTTATAAACATTGATAAACTGTGTTTAAATGGCACGATTACATAGGTAAGTCGGGTTACCTGAACCCTCTACTCTTTTCTTCTATTTTCCAATGGATTAAAAGATTAGTTCATCAGTAGCTGTATACATGTACCTGTCATTAATTCTTAAATATAATTATACCTACTTGAACTATTTTGTCCCTCGTGATATTTCTAAACATCGCTTCAGGACCCCGTGATGTTGAACCCCATTTGTTTTTGTTTTAAACATACAGAGCTGTCGTTCGTTCTTCTCTCAAACGTAAAACGTATCAGGAGTACTAAAGTAACTATTAGTTTTATTATTAGGCTATTATTTTATTGAACTTTTTTTACATTAATCAAAATAAATTGTTAAAATAAATTCAGCCATAACACACACTTTTGATATGATAATAACGATAAAGATTGGGAAGGGTGTCGAATATGAGTAGCGGTTGTATGCCCTTAGTTTAAGATACATCCGTTTGGAGTACCATGTCAGAGGGCAAAATTGACCTTTGACATCTTGAGAGGTAAAAAGGTCATCAAAGCAAATGCAATAGGCGGCTTCCGCCTAAAAAGGAGGGTTACAGACTGATAAAAAGCTTAGGACAGTGTTCTGTAGTTAGATCAGAAGTTTCGGACTTTTCAAAATAAAATAAAAAAATTGCTGCATTACACATACTACTTGATTTGCGATAATTATGAGATTAAACGGCCATTGAATTTCGACGTTAAAAAAAATCGTCAATAAAGATAACTGTGTTTAGTTTAGATAAATTATTTGTACCGTACAGATGTGTTTTATCTTACTCGTTACAGGAACATGATCCTATTTATAAATCTTAACCTGATATTTAATTAAGGAATTACTAAGCCTTGTGTATAATTTAATATTTGATATATTTGATTTAAATTATTTGCATGTGTAACATATGTGCATGTAATATTGAAAACACAAAACGAACTTTTAGGCATAACCTAAACCTTACGTCACACAATAAAGAGTTGAAATACTCTAAGATATACTGACAAGAGGCTTACCATTTTAGACACAATTTTAAAACCACACTACTTCGACACCACTCTTTTTTTGGTTTACCCTCCAAAACAGGCACCATTTATTTTATTATACTGAATGTCTTCTTGATTTACTATGTCAGCAATACAAATTGTCAATCGCCTTTTCGTTCACGTTTAGAAAGCTTTCAAACTCCCCGCTACTTCGAAAAAGATTTACAGGCCTCTTTATTGTTTATTTGATACTCCACGAGTTCTTTATCATCTAGAGTTTCGTTATTTCGTCTGCACTGAACAAGATGGGAAGTTGAAAAGACCAAGCATTATTGACCCTAGAACCGTAACGATAGAACCGCATAATTCCGGAAAACGGTTTGCACTTTGTAGCTATTTATAATCTCAAAAAACAAAGCCATAAACGGCCTTCTCAATAACTGTATTTATCTTTTAGGGATAAATCTGATTAGATAAAACCAAAAAAAGAGTGGTGTCGAAGTAGTGTGGTTTTAAAAATGTTTACAGACAGGCTATACTTGAACTAACAGACACTACAGGTATTGGGTACATTCTCAACCGCTTTTCCAATAAAAAAATCCGGAACTGAAATGAAATTGTGAAAATGGCAGGCGGGTGACCGGCTGGCACAAGGATACATCTACCGTAATATATAGAGCAAGCACGCCACAACATCATTTGTGCCTATCTATCCCCCTACAATTTTCAACATAGAAAGTTTTATCAACCGGAGACAGTTTTTAAATTTTTATTACGAATGCTTATATTAGGGTGCTCATTTTTCAGTATTAATCCTCCCACAGTTTTATAGGAAGTAATTACATATATTTTGCGGATTAATTGAACATAATTAATTAGAAATGTGCATGATACATGGAATTTCCTTTTTGATCATCTAATTATAGGAAAGTATTAATTCCTGAATTTAGTCATTTTTAAACTTTATGTTTATTAATACTAGTATTGTCGAAATGTTACCTCCAACAATTTTCAGAATAAAACGTATTCAGACATACTTTTCATACACAAAAAAAAAACAAACAACAACAACAGTTTGTTGTTTCTTATTTATAACAAAAACAATACGACTGCTATAGCCTCTGTAGTTTTCAAAGTCAGAATATGTAATGTAACTTGGCTTCTTTGCAAAGCATATATATATGTTCTCCAGATTTATATTAAGGTAGTCCGATCCTCAAGTTTATTAAATTAGCAGTTAATAAGAAATACTACAAAAGTTGGAAGGAGATCTGGGTTAGATCCCACCGTACCTCCTCTTTAGAAACTTCCAAATAGAATATGGCATCGAACTCTGTTTCTAACCACCCCTACGGTTTTGAAATCTCCGACCCTTTTATTGCTAAGGAGGGCCTACATATACGGTCTGGTATAAAAAGCAGAGCATTTCTTCCTTCAGATTCATCTGTTCAATATGAAGCCCACCACAGCAGCTGTTGTTTTCTTGTATGTTATAATTTGTGTAAGCGGACTTTCTACAACTGATAAGACAAAACAGAATGATGACATAGCCGACATTAAAAACAGATTAGGACATCTTGAACAGATGATTGGACAACTGGTCACCGGAAATTCATCTTCGGATGTTCTAAAATTTAGTGGTAAGATATTAATGAAATATTTTCGTACTTCTTTTCCGAGACATACAATTTTACTTATATTTTGTATGCTAAGTTTGCACAAAGTTACACTAAGATCTGAAGATAAGAGTACACTTTTTCTCAGTGTCAACAACTTTCAGTACCAATTCTAATACTACATTTCAGGTACATCACTAAAAGTGGGGGGCCAACCAGGCTTTCTATTAACATTTCCTATATTATTAGTAAGGTTGGGAGAAAAAGTGGGGGGAGGGCAGGCCCCCCACCCCCACCCCCCCTGTTGCTACGCCCCTGTTGTTGCCCAAGTATATTTACTAAGGACTGGTATACTTGATTGTACGAACCATGCAGAAAAGTCTGTGTGACTTTCAGAATAAAAACAATTGTTTTAATTAATGAAAGATTTATAATTAGATTCCTGTAAACTTTGTAAACTCATGGCCCTTGAGTTTTCTAATTTATTATTATAGAGTGTCCACGAGCAGAAACGAGCACGTTTCCTTTTCTGCCTACAAGAACCATATCCAGTCTTTACTCAATAAGAGACACATCATCAAGTTTGAGCAGACGATACTGAACCTTGGAAATCACTACCACCCCGAGGACGGGATATTTATCGCCCCGGTGTCAGGTGTATACCTCTTCCACTGGACCATGATTAACCATGGGGATCATGCACATACAAATATTTTGGTTGGAGGAAAGGTTATGTCTACAACTACCACCTCGGTAGTATCAAATTATAATTCCGGATCAGCTTTGGTGATTGTTCACGTACAGAAGGGACAGCATGTTTGGATACAGACTTGTTGTGGTACTGGACATGAAGTGTTTGGAAACACACTAGGGTTGGATAGCTATTTCCAATCTACTTTTTCTGGGACATTACTCTTTCCTGTTTCTTAAAAGTAAAGATACGCATGTGACACAATTTCACCTGCTGGACAGAAACTGAAAACCTATTAAAATACAAGTATTACAACGGAGTGATAGAAGTAATCATTACACATTTTCATTTCTCTTTTCTCTTTGATAACTCTGAAAGTTTGTGGATTTGATTTCTTGATCATTCTTCCGGAATGTAAATTTCACCAATCGATACAGTAGGAGCTTAGGAGGTCTAACACGCTTGTAAATCTTTGTGTATTTGACGTCAGTTGGCGGTGACTAGGGAGGCCTCGTGTAATTTTAAATTTCATAAATCAGGCGAAATATAAATGTTGAACGTTGTTCGTAATCTCAGTTTTCATTTTTGAAAAACTCAATCATAGTTAGAAATATACGAAAGACGAATAGGGCCACATAAAAAAATATTTTTATCTCGTAATTACGAGAAAAGATCTCGTTATTACGAGTTAATTATCTCGTTATTACGAGAAAAGATCTCGTAATAACGAGAAAAGATCTCGTTATAACGAGTTAATTATCTCGTTATAACGAGAAAAGATCTCGTTATTACGAGTTAATTATCTCGTTATAACGAGAAAAGATCTCGTTATTACGAGTTAATTATCTCGTTATTACGAGAAAAGATCTCGTTATTACGAGTTAATTATCTCGTTATTACGAGTTAATTATCTCGTAATAACGAGAAAAGATCTCGTTATTACGAGTTAATTATATCGTTATAACGAGAAAAGATCTCGTTATTACGAGTTAATTATCTCGTAATTGCGAGAAAAGATCTCGTTATTACGAGAAAAGATCTATAAAAAATGGTGCGTTTCATTGTTCTACTCTCTCTTAATGTAAAATGGATGAACCTACGGAATTCATAAAATTAGTAAAAGAAATATCAGAAGAAGGAGCAAAAAACAGATGGAAAAAGAAAACGTTTCATTTTTTCTCTTTAATATTTAATATTCTCTTTGATATGCCTGTACAGCTTAATAAACATTGCAGGATCTCATTGTTACTTAATCCCAGATCGAAGCACAATTTAATAACTTCGTCCTCTTCACACACGAGAAAATTAACTCGTAATAACGAGATCTTTTCTCGTTATTACGAGATCTTTTCTCGTAATAACGAGATGATTAACTCGTAATAACGAGATCTTTTCTCGTAATTACGAGATAATTAACTCGTTATAACGAGATCTTTTCTCGTTATTACGAGATCTTTTCTCGTAATAACGAGATAATTAACTCGTTATAACGAGATCTTTTCTCGTTATTACGAGATAATCAACTCGTAATAACGAGATCTTTTCTCGTTATTACGAGATCTTTTCTCGTAATAACGAGATCATTCACTCGTAATAACGAGATCTTTTCTCGTAATAACGAGATAATTATCTCGTAATTACGAGAAAATATCTCGTAATTACGAGATAAAAATATTTTTTTATGTGGCCCTATTCGTCTTTCGTAGAAATACATATACCAGGGTTATGTTTAATGAGGCAAGTGTTGTCGAGAATAATTGATGAATTTCATGCAGATAGTAAATGCTGCCTAAACATATGAAATGGAAATGCTGTTCAAAACAGTATCAGAATTGGTACAACAAATGTTCATTATCACATTGTATGATTTCTGCTTCTGAAGACTAAATGGGATAATGGTTTACAATACAGCTGTTTTAACACTTTTATGAGTGTCTGGTATGGCGTTTTGTGCAAAATAATACAGAAACTGTGGGACTTGTGGAAAATATTTGTCAACTAAACAAAAAAGCAACATCTCATGCATAAATAAGATAGAGTCACTTCTCATGTCTAAAAATAGCCGGTGTCGCATAATATACGTTCCGGGTAACTTGGCGTTCCGGCCGGAACGCTAAATACCTATAATATTGGTTCCGGGCCATAATAAACGTTCCGGCCCGCGTAAGATTGATTCCGGCCGTAAAAAACGTTCCGGGCAACCAAGCACCCTATTAAACTCTCTATTTATATTTAATATTGGCTGTTAATTTTAATTTTCTTCTTTCTTTTATACTTTCGTATATGATACAGCAGGATTTAATCGTAAGACATACATATGTGTTTACATTTCAAGTCAGAATATGCGGTCTTTTTACCACAGACATTATATATTTATTGATGTCTCTGAATTAAATATTATATTAATCCATGAAATTCGAGTTGATTATTTTGATTCTTTGTAAACAAAAGGTGTGAAACTTGTTTACATTGATATACCCCCATCGTGCTGTTTTACGATAGACTTGGCTTCTATCGATACGAATAATTGCTCAGTCTTGCGAATCGCCGTAAGCACACATGACCACCCTGATCAGATGATAATGGTGAGAGATTAATTATATTTACCATAAAATACTTTAATTATTAGGTATAATATTTTGATTTCCTTACAATTTTTTAAACACCCATACATGTAGTTGCGTTTTTTTTAAACCAAATATAAAATAAATTAAAATACAAGAACATAAGGCCATATAAAATTGAAATCTTGGTTCTCAGGCCCGCGCTCATCCGTTTTGAGGTAGCCGCATTGCCGATTTTATTGTATTTTTGATAAAATAAAAAGTTGGTGTTGCGGAGACCAATCCGGGAAAAAAAATTCCGACCTCATTTGTTTCGTAGTTTAGTATTCAAATATCACTTCCGGTAGCCATTTACAATGAGATTTTGGCTACTTCGTTTGAAAATACATTCGAGGACATTACCTACGATGTTTACACGCTGTTAAGCAATGGATAAAGCAGAAATTTTGACCAGAAATGGAAAGTATATCTGTGATTAAAAAAATTATCCTTATGTTAAAGAAAATTCGGAAATTAAAATTTAATAAAAAATACCTCCCTCATCTACTTTATTGCCAATAAAATGAAAAATAAAATGCCGCCCTCCCGCACCTGTTTTGGAGAAAATTGGCCTGAGAACCAAGGAATTAAATTTAGATAGCCTAATGGGAAACGAGTGCATGCGGGATCTAAAAAGAGAATTTATAATTTAAGCATTTAATACGAAGGAAAAGTGTTTCCCGTTTTTTGATTATTTTTCTTCGTCAGGTGAAGTTTTTTTTTTTTTTTTTTTTTTTAAATTTTAATGTTATATGTCAACAAAACATGCACATGATCAACTTTTATTTATGCACGTAAGTACAAGTACATTTGTATTCATTAGTAAAAATAACACTGAAGAAGAAATGTATTACAGACACAGATCTGTATTTTACTATTTATATGAATAGCATTGTGAAGTCTGCTCACTCCCCCCCCCCCCCCACCCCCCCACACACACACACCTTCCCCTGCAGTGAACAGTAGACAAAAAACTTGATTTGCTTGGTATAAAATTTTCTATATTTTAATTAACAATTTGTTGAATGTGTTCAACAAACAAAGGAGTCTTAGTGGGGAAGGCAACCGCGAACGTTTGTTCTATCGCCTACCTGATTTTTCAAAAGACACCTTTGAATGACTTTTCCTATAGAAATAATAGATTTTTTTTTACGAACTTTCAAAAACTATAATTATTTGGAAAAAAAAGAAAAGGTTTCTCTTTAATTCTGATAAAACGTGTATTTCCGCTCTAGAACTCGATGGGAATGTAAAATCTTAATTTAAAATGAAAACCTGCAGGCATGCTTATGAAGAATCTTAGGACTAAGACATCTCTTAAGACGAAGCTAAAATATATGAAATATCTTTCAGTAATTGCAACCCGGAACGTTTATTATGAGCATAATTTTTGGTTCCGGGCTAACTTGGCTTCGTCAAAAACTGGAAAACAAACAACTAATTAGCAAATAGATATGAAATATCGTTCAGTAATTGCAACCCGGAACGTTTATTATGAGCATAATTTTTGGTTCCGGGCTAACTTGGCTTCGTCAAAAACTGGAAAAGAAACAACTAAGTAGCTAAAATATATGAAATATCTTTCAGTAATTGCAACCCGGAACGTTTATTATGAACATAATTTTTGGTTCCGGGCTAACTTGGCTTCGTCAAAAACTGGAAAGCAAACAACTTAGTAGCTAAAATATATGAAATATCTTTCAGTAATTGCAACCCGGAACGTTTATTATGAGCATAATTTTTGGTTCCGGGCTAACTTAGCTTCGTAACAAAATGGAAAACAAACAACTAAGTAACAAAAAATATGAAATATCTATGAGTAATTACATCCCGGAACGTTTATTATGACCATGATTCTTGGTTCCGGGCTAACTTGGCTTTGTCAAACACTGGGGAAAAACAACTGAGTTGCAAATAGATATGAAATATCTTTCAGTAATTGCAACCCGGAACGTTTATTATGACCATAATTTTTGGTTCCGGGCTAACTTAGCTTCGTCAAAAACTGGAAATGAAACAACTAAGTAGCAAATAGATATGAAATATCTTTCAGTAATTGGCTTCGTCAAAAACTGGAAAACAAACAACTAAGTAGCTAAAATATATGAAATATCTTTCAGTAATTGCAACCCGGAACGTTTATTATGAGCATAATTTTTGGTTCCGGGCTAACTTGGCTTCGTCAAAAACTGTAAAACAAACAACTAATTACAGTAATTAGCAAATAGATATGAAATATCGTTCAGTAATTGCAACCCGGAACGTTTATTATGAGCATAATTTTTGGTTCCGGGCTAACTTGGCTTCGTCAAAAACTGGAAAAGAAACAACTAAGTAGCTAAAATATATGAAATATCTTTCAGTAATTGCAACCCGGAACGTTTATTATGACCATAATTTTTGGTTCCGGGCTAACTTGGCTTCGTCAAAAACTGGAAAGCAAACAACTTAGTAGCTAAAATATATGAAATATCTTTCAGTAATTGCAACCCGGAACGTTTATTATGAGCATAATTTTTGGTTCCGGGCTAACTTAGCTTCGTAACAAAATGGAAAACAAACAGCTAAGTAACAAAAAATATGAAATATCTATGAGTAATTACATCCCGGAACGTTTATTATGACCATGATTCTTGGTTCCGGGCTAACTTGGCTTTGTCAAACACTGGGGAAAAACAACTGAGTTGCAAATAGATATGAAATATCTTTCAGTAATTGCAACCCGGAACGTTTATTATGACCATAATTTTTGGTTCCGGGCTAACTTAGCTTCGTCAAAAACTGGAAATGAAACAACTAAGTAGCAAATAGATATGAAATATCTTTCAGTAATTGGCTTCGTCAAAAACTGGAAAACAAACAACTAAGTAGCTAAAATATATGAAATATCTTTCAGTAATTGCAACCCGGAACGTTTATTATGAGCATAATTTTTGGTTCCGGGCTAACTTGGCTTCGTCAAAAACTGTAAAACAAACAACTAATTACAGTAATTAGCAAATAGATATGAAATATCGTTCAGTAATTGCAACCCGGAACGTTTATTATGAGCATAATTTTTGGTTCCGGGCTAACTTGGCTTCGTCAAAAACTGGAAAAGAAACAACTAAGTAGCTAAAATATATGAAATATCTTTCAGTAATTGCAACCCGGAACGTTTATTATGAACATAATTTTTGGTTCCGGGCTAACTTGGCTTCGTCAAAAACTGGAAAGCAAACAACTTAGTAGCTAAAATATATGAAATATCTTTCAGTAATTGCAACCCGGAACGTTTATTATGAGCATAATTTTTGGTTCCGGGCTAACTTAGCTTCGTAACAAAATGGAAAACAAACAGCTAAGTAACAAAAAATATGAAATATCTATGAGTAATTACATCCCGGAACGTTTATTATGACCATGATTCTTGGTTCCGGGCTAACTTGGCTTTGTCAAACACTGGGGAAAAACAACTGAGTTGCAAATAGATATGAAATATCTTTCAGTAATTGCAACCCGGAACGTTTATTATGACCATAATTTTTGGTTCCGGGCTAACTTAGCTTCGTCAAAAACTGGAAATGAAACAACTAAGTAGCAAATAGATATGAAATATCTTTCAGTAATTGCAACCCGGAACGTTTATTATGACCATAATTTTTGGTTCCGGGCTAACTTAGCTTCGTCAAAAGCTGGAAATGAAACAACTAAGTAGCAAATAGATATGAAACATCTTTCAGTAATTGCAACCCGGAACGTTTATTATGAGCATAATTTTTGGTTCCGGGCTAACTTGGCTTCGTCAAAAACTGGAAAAGAAACAACTAAGTAGCTAAAATATATGAAATTTCAATTGAAGTAAGAATTTGGAAGAATTAATCAAGAACCGAGCGCACCTTTTTGTGCGCAATAAATATACAGTTTTTTCAATGAGTGGCACTGTAGCTCTCCGGTCTATCAATATATTTTTTTTCGGAGAGCTACAGATCTGCAGCTACTACAATATGCCATGATCCTGCTACGTAATTTTACAACAGTGATGCTCCAAAAAAATAAATAGAACTCTATTCCATGTTTTGCAAATTAATAATTAAAAATTAAACAAAACTTTTACATTTTTGCAACTGTTATAATTGAAACTCCCCCATAACAAAATGTTGGAATATTGATAAACAACTTTTCATTTTGTGGGGCTGTTGAAATATAATCTCCATTTTCTTTTAAATTGGAGAAGGGGTGAGATTTTTAAAACACGTAGCGCAGCTACATGAACATTATTGCAGTTTACCTTTAACCTACATGCACCTGTGGAAATGTACATTTTTTTAACCTTCATGTAATTATTTAATATTTTTTCTCCGAAGCAGTTGAGATTATTTCAATATAATGACATTGGCGTCAGAAGCAAGTTGAAAGGGGGGGGGGGGGGCTTAAGTGAAAGAAAAAGATCAAACCTACAAAACCTACAAGCAAAAAAGGAAAATGTGTCAATTGTCTAAACACGAAAATTCTATTTCGTGGGGGTTGGGGTTGGGGTTGGGGGTTATGATAGAACTTCTTCCAGTGCCAGTATTTTTTCCAAACACTACCATTTACCCTTTTTTAAACTCAACTGCAACGTGTCGGTTGAAAAAGTGTGTGTGTGGGGGGGGGGGGGGGTAAACCTACGCCCCAATGTACGATGTCTATATTATGCCTATTTTTGCAAAAAAAAAAGTGGGGGCTAAGCCTCCCTACTCCCACCCCCTCCGGTTCCGACGCCTATGATGTCATGTATAAAACGATCATATTTTTACCAACTTCATCGTGTTTTATGTATTCAAACACCCATGCAGAAATAATTATTTTTACCACATATCTTAAGCGGTTGGTGGTTAGGACATTCCTCGAGGTAACACTAATGTGCATTTAAATTCCTTTAAAACAAACAAATAGCAAGAAAAAAAAAAGACGAAAGAAAAGAAAAGAAAAAAATATTTTTTTTTTTATCGTATTAAATAAAAAGCCGAGCCAGTCAACATATATTGTCTTTACTTTTCATATCTCAATTACTATTTTTTTTTTTCTTCCGACGATTAAAAAAATTATCATTTTCATTAACTACACGTGCTTGGCTTTTTGGTATTAAAGGGAATAAACCATACTCGTATTCTTATGTTTTCATGTGTATTTCATTACAGAATAAATCACATCATCATGAAATACATGTACTGTACCTACATGTAGTATGAAGATTAATTTAGAAGAAAATAAACCATATACGTAACATTCTTCAACAGTGATTCATATACATATTTCTAATGGAATATAAACCATATATCATGCCATTTCATCAATAATATCTAATTATGAAAAAAAATCTTTAATTATGAGGAATGGAAGCCGTGTTTGAGCCTCGACTTGTCAACACGTGTAATGTCATTTAAACAGAGAATTTAATTCCGTAAATTTATAATTATCAATATTTGTTCTTTACTTTTATCGAATTCTGAAATAAAAAAATTATCAATTAATTAATTCTTTGACATTGTGTTTCTTTAAATGTTAGTCTTTCGTAAACCCGGTCTTAAATTGTTTATCTCCTAACCTGTCTTTACGGGTTTGCGTGCATTGAAGCGAGAGATTCACACCTGGCATGCACTAAATAAACAAAAGGAATTGAGTTGTAGATAACCGATTTGTATACATAAGATAAACAAAGCCTTATAATGGGACCAAAGTCATATGTATCAGAAAGAGTATCATCAGGCTATTTATTCATCTATTTTTTAAAATTGCTAAGTACAAAACATTGCGCGATGCACGAAAATAAAATGTCGCTGCGTATTGCTAAAACCTCAAGAAAAACCCCCACTAATTCCATGACTCAATATGGAATGGAATCTGGACAGATACCGCGATTCGAAGATTGAACTCATGGCCGGAACCTATATTACAGTAAAATCCGGAACCAATATTATGATTTTAAGGTTCCGACCGGAACGTGAAATACCCGGAACGAATATTATGCGACACCGGCCACTATAGATGTCATTTTTGCACGCGAGAGATGAAAATAGAAATGCCCCGGTACAGTAGAGCCACCGGTATCATAGGAAAGGAGTATACTAAAGCTTTGATCTGGCTTATTACGCACTGATATTTTATACTTTGTGAATATAGAGTATGAGAGCATCTCAATACTATTAATAAACAAGAATAGATATGGGTTACCCCATATCCAAAGATATTCGACTTTTAGATTTAATATGTTTAACAGTGTGTAATGCATTTATAAGAATAAAACTGCACTGTCTAGTTATAGAACTTGTGTAAATTTCGTGAGTCCGTAGCATTACCGTCACCCAGTCTCCTAACCATGCAAACAAACAGTACAAATACCTATGTCCGCAAGACCAGCTAGCCTTGGTCTATACACACGTGCGATGGAGTTGTCAAACGGACTCCCGCGAACAGAGAAGTTACGATGGCAGACAGAACTTTTTTTCATAATTAGATCACATGAATACAAATTCTGATTAATAAAAATTAAACGATTGTCAGTTTAGAAATCCCCGGCCCAGTTCGGGTTTTGTTACACATTTTATAGGTACTCTCCTTATGTGTAGTTTGTCTACACACGTGAAGGGATCTGTTTAGGGACTGAAAATTCCGTCAATTGATATACTACACACACAGAATGATTATTTTTTTTCTCTAAGAGGAAACTTTATGATAATTAACGAACAATTAACATGATTTTTCTACAGTTGTTGATATAGTATAATCAATTCATCAGTGAAAAAATATCAACCGAAGAATGACCTAGATATTCTCTGTTATCAAACATGTTTAAAAAAAAAAAGCTGAGGAGGGAGCGAGAGTAGGAATATTAACATTTTTATTTGCATTTAGGGGAGAAAGTGATCTTTGGAGGAAAAATTAACATTAATTTTGGTTTCTTTTACGTATGACATACACAACATTATTCTTATCATGAACAATTATGTTGTATCTACTTATCAATGATTGAACTATTTTCGTCGGAACAATTTGTGTGACTCGCCGCTGACTACAGTAATATATCTTGAACTAATAGTAAGCACTGATCGAATATATTAAAAAGCAACACTTCTTGTTACAGCGTAAACGCTTCATAGTTCTCTTCAATTGTTTATCCTTTAATCTCAGCGAGAAATACATGTAACCAGAGAAAAAATGAAAGCATGAAGGTCTTAGTGAATTTGATAGAAAGAAAACTTAATAAACATTCAAAGTGCAAAACTCCAGATCTAAAGACAATCCAGTGTATATCATAGCCTAACAATTAGTATGAAAAACGTCAGTCACCATTTAACTCAATGATAAGTTGTATTTACTGACAAGGTCATTGTATCGACCATACAAAAAGGAGAACTTACGAAATGATGACTTTAAACGAGACTGCTGATGTTCTTGTTTCATCAACTTGTTTGTCAGTAGTTTACCCCATTTTAGAAATGATTATACGTAGAGCATGCTCTGGTACCTGTGACACACGACAGACGGACTTGGGACACTCTTTGATCAGAAAGCTCACTTGATTCCTTTGCTTAGGTAAACTAAAAAACAAAGTTGAAATAATTCTGGACCCTATTAAATACGTTCGGTCAGTCT
Organism: Saccostrea cuccullata; assembly: GCF_032062105.1. Lineage (NCBI taxonomy): Eukaryota > Metazoa > Mollusca > Bivalvia > Ostreida > Ostreidae > Saccostrea > Saccostrea cuccullata. The sequence continues at coordinate 254,323 of NW_026926108.1, read as the reverse complement.
GGTGTACTCTGGTAAAGACGTACATCAATCAGTCAAATAATTCAAGTGATTTTTTCAGTCAAATCAGTCAAACGAATTTTACCAGTTTTTAAAAGTAATGGATAGTTATAAAAAAAAATACAAGCAGAAAAAATTTAGATAATAGATGAGCATATATCCCCTCTATGAAAAGGAAATATAATTTGGGCAGGTCAGGTTTATTCCCACTTAGCCTATCCCATCAAACCAAAATTATTATTTTCCCACTGATTAGTGATTAACCTTCTGAAGAATGTAGACGATAATAACAAAATTCCGTTAGAATCTCTAGTCTTAGGGCATTAAGTAGAGAACTGTATCGTTGACCTGGGTTGACCCGGGCAATTTTTAAAACGTTGAATATTGAGACCAAAAGTCTAGAGTCAACTGACAATAAAATATACATTTCTTATAATATTCAATGAGTCTATTGTTATTAACCACTTCTGTGCCACAGGGCCGATTTTTTAAAAAAATACTTTGTCTCAGATCATGCGCTGAAACAGGATCTTTCTCGCCTTGATAAAGTTTGTTAAAATTATACATAACGCAGGTGCGATTAACGTCATTGATACAACGTAAACCCGCAATTTTTTGATAACGTCACAACTATTGTAACGTCATTTACATGTGACGTTACGTGTTTTTGGCAATTTAAAAATTTACGTTGGCAGCGAAAGGGTTAATGTATACATTTCTGTAACTATCTGCTCCTAATTACTTGTACTAGAATTTTAAGTTAATCTTTATTAAGTTTTTTTTTTCATAGAGTTTTTATGTAAGTTAATCAATACACAGACTTTTAAAACATGTACAGTCTGCTTTCTTATGAGAGAGAGAGAGAGAGAGAGAGAGAGAGAGAGAGAGAGAGGAAAAGAGCTCCATAGTTCTGAAATATCTAAGTACTTAAAAATAAGCAAGAAAAGATGGTGTTATAATTTTTTTCCTTTACAATTCATTTAAGCATTGAATTCATATTTTTGTCTGTCTTCGGTCCTTTAACACACCTGGCCGTGCCGACAAATTGAATACCGCGCGCTAGCGCGGTATGATAAATTTGTCGGCACAGACAAAAATATGAATTCAATGCTTATATTTACATTCTCTAATTTTCATTCTTCATAATTGCTTATTTCGTTAATCTTGAATGTGAATTTAGCGCCCTTCAAAACTGACGCGGTTAATAGACGTAAGAGCCGTTTGTGACGTCAGATGACGTTGCAAAGTTAAATAACGCAAACAAACATTGCGAGGAAAAAAAGTGACAAATTAATTTTAAACGCACATTTGTAGTATTTTTACGTTAATTTAACAGGATTATAGTTTTTAATTAAATTGAGTCAAAACATTGTACATTTTGGTGTTCCCAGATTATAGAAAAATGCATATACAATGTAGTTCCTACTGTGTATTCTAACGCGATGTGACAAGGTTTCGCGTGTGTTATTTAAGAAATAAAATATCATTTTTAGAGTGTCATTGGGATATGACATGAAGTCGGTCACGTGATCAAATTCTATAACGCCCGAAGGGCGTTATAGTAGATTTGATCACGTACCGACTTCATGTCATATCCCATTGACACTCTAAAAATGATATTTTATTTCTTATATTTATATTTTTATTTCTATTCACATTACAAAGATAAAATGTCGTATTTAGAGTTTGTTATTGAGTGCAACATAACGTTTAAATACGACGTCATATGACGTCACAGTCAAGAATTTCCAAATGTATCGTGCAGTTTGCTTTCCATACGCAAGAAAGTCAGATCATGTGACCGACTGCATGTCATCGAAAATTGAATTTCATTTTTTTTGTATTGTCATATAAGGAAAGACATTTGCAAATGTAAATATAGAAATTTGAATGTCGTGGATTTCTAATGAATTTCATAAGGAAAAACAAGATGTGTTTGTGAAACACTATGCGCCCGGCGTCAACAAAGTTCTAAAAAGCTATTTTTTATATATAGGTCACAGTCAAGGTCACAAGGTCATTGACCTTGGTGTTGTTTGTAAGAACTTAATTAGTGGGGTATGCATACTAAATATGAAGTCCCTATCTCCTATGGTTCAAAAGTTATGGCAAAAAGTGGAAAAAGCTATTTTTAGCATAAAGGTCACAGTCAAGGTCACATGGTCATTGACCTTGGTGTTGTTTGAAAGAACTTTATTAGTGGAGTATGCATGCTAAATATAAAGTCCCTATCTCCTATGGTTCAAAAGTTATGGCAAAAAGTGGAAAAAGCTATTTTTAGCATAAAGGTCACAGTCAAGGTCACAAGGTCATTGACCTTGATGTCATTTGAAGGAACCTTATTAGTGGTGTATGCATACCAAATATGAAGTCTCTATCTCTTATGGTTCAAAAGTTATGACAAACAGTTGAAAAACCTATTTTTAGCATATAGGTCACAGTCAAGGTCACAAGGTCATTGACCTTTGAAAGAACTTTATTAGAGGAGTATGCATACCAAATATGAAGTCTCTATCTCTCATGTTTCAAAAGTTATGACAAACAGTTGAAAAACCTATTTTTAGCATATAGGTCACAGTCAAGGTCACAAGGTCATTGACCTTGATGTCATTTGAAAGAACTTTATTAGAGAAGTATGCATACCAAATATGAAGTCTCTATCTCTTACGGTTCAAAAGTTTTGGCGAAGGTTAAAGTTGACAACAGACAAACAGACAAACAGATAAACAGACAAACAGACAGGACAAAAACAATATGCGCCCCGAAAAAATTCGGGCGCATAATACACGGAATTAAATATTATATATTGCTATGCAACCAGAATAATTATGTTCAACGTTCTGAAAACAGTTCCACCAGAACTGTTATATCCAAATATGATTTGTAAATTTAATTATCAAACTACAAGTGTTACAAAGTTTATCTCTTAAATTAGACCATAAAGTAATGGGAAAAGGACACAAGCACAATAGATAAACAAGATATGTTTGTGAAACACTGATGCTCCCGTATGGCAACATAATGAAGATAAAACTTTTCTTACAAGTAAATTTAATGTATTGGTACCAAAAGTAGGGTATCCTCACTGAAAATTCATTTGTGAAATATGAAAGTAGGCCAAGGTTAATTTTTTTCAGAAATCTTCAAGGTCAAGGTATAAAATGAAGGTCTTGACACAAAAATACATATGTAAAGTATGGAAGCCCTAGCCCTAACCGTTCAGAAGTTATGGTCAAGATTAAATTAAAAAAAATAGGTCAAACTCCAGGGTCAAGGTTTAAGGTCGTGCTATCAAGTGAAAGATGTTGTCACAAGGTTTAAATATGTAAAGTATGAAAGCACTAGTCCTAACGTACTTGTTCTCTCTGTCTGTTTGTCCTGTTCTTTGATCTTTTAAAGGTCGATCGATAATTTTCAATACAAAGCCTAGTTTCGATTTCTCTTTCGCAGAACTCATACATCATTTTAAAGACTGTAGAATATTGCAGAAATGGATAAGATTATGCTTACAAGTGAAGAAAAAGTACAACTCCAGGAATGGATATGTCAGAAAAGAAAAGGAAAATTTACGTTGTTATACAAATTGAGCAGAGATGGATGGAATGCCACAACCTTTCATACCAAATGTGACCACAAAGGCCCCACTGTCACTGTTCTCTACAACACCGATTACACCGTATTTGGGGGCTATACATCGCAAAGCTGGACAAGCCCGGGTAACGGCTTCTACGGAACTGACCCAAAAGCATTCCTGTTCCAGCTGCGATATAGAGGAACAGAATCACATAAATATTACCAACACACAGGAAACGGTAGTAAAGCAATATATTGTATATACAACCAAGGACCAACATTTGGAAGCGGACCCGACTTCCTAACCTTCAAAGACAATTCAAACCAGCTTAACACCAAAGTATACAAGTTAAACGGTCGCTGTGACCTTGGCAGCAGTTACCAATATACTGACAATGATGCAGATTTCAATGACGGTCATATGAATACCATTGATTTAGAAGTGTACCAGTTTGAAGGTAAGTATAATGCTATCCCTCTGTCTCTCTCTCCCAGGGACGACCTGTCCCTTCCTCAAAATAACGAAAAAGGTTAGGAAGTCATAAAAACAAAGGAATTATACAGAGAAGCATTACTAATAAACTACATGTACTCTATATTAACAATGCTACATGGTTAATTTGAAGTTTATAACTACATGTAATTGTAAAGAAAGAAATCAAAACTGCTATGAAATACGTCTGGTCTGTTGCCTAGAATGTAGTGGCGAAGGTCCATGCAAACTAAAAGCTTGGCCAAAAAAAGTTGAAAAAATAATATTGATTTCCTTGATTTTCATAATTACAAGATGCCTTCAGCATTGATATTCTGTTTAAAAAGATACTTTTTAGTGAGAGGTTTTATTTTCTTGTAGATGGATCAGACTCTAATATCATGGATACACCATGGAGAGAATTTTCCGAATGGGATACAAAGGTATATTCTGAATACTTTCAATGCTTAAAAACTAAAAAGACTTAGCACATTGGTTGGTATTTATACGAGTAGTGTTATCTTAAATAATTTCTTTTTACAAATATTCTGTAATTTAAATCTTTGGATTTATACATGTATCAGTAATTCAAAATATATAATGATATTTCGGTATCATTAGTTCTCCTGTATAATAATTACGAAAATCATGGATTTTTTTCTGGGTTTGTTGCAAATTTAAGGTAAGGTTCTAAACAATAACAAACTGTTGTTGAAGAACAGCTTCTAAACGAAAAAAATATAGTATGACTACACTTCATTCTTCATTAAAAATAGTTTTGGTTATAGGTTATATTTACATTGAAAAGATGAATATAAATATATATATATATATATAATTTTTTCTCATCTGTACTTCAAGATTGAATAACTATTTCGAAGTTTATACTTTTCGACTACATGTGATCTAACAGTGATATGAGTATGAAAAGGTACATCCGATAAAATTTTATTGAGAAGAATGGAAATCTGAGGAAGCGAAACATTATTTTGATAAATTTGAATCCTCCCTTATGTTCTTTATATGTAGTATAGGGATGATCAGTAAGTAGGAGGACAGGATATGTCCAGATTGTGCCAATTCCCTTGATATGAAAAATACAGTAAGACCTTACATTCAGAAAATAATTTAAAGATTTACGTATTATCATATGCATACTTCATTTCAGACCCTAGAGAAGCTGAAAGATGAAGTGGAGAATTACAGACCAGTGGAGGAGACAAATATTCCAATGGCAAACATTCTGTTGATTGGAAAAATCGGAGCCGGAAAGTCAAGCTTCATCAACACAATCAACTCGATTTTCAGAGGAAACATCACCAGTCCTGCTATTACGGGGATATCAGACCATAGCCTCACAACCTCGGTCTCTTTAATGTTTTGTATTTTATATATCCCTCTCTATCAATCTTTTCCCTTGTGCAGACATAGAGTCAAATCACCATGTGTTCAAGTTGTATCTATATCTTTTATACATTTTAGGCAAAATCAGATATAACTTAAATCAAAATTTAAAACTTAAAAGGCACATTTTTATGTTTGTAAACATTAGGTTATTTTTAGCTCTACTGGTCAGAAACCAGAAGAATTTATGCGATAGTAAGGTGTCCGTCCGTCTGTCTGTCTTTAAACAATTTTAAAACCGCTACTTCTCCCACAGTTTTGGTCTGATTTCAGTATAACTTGGCACACAAGTAGACAACACTAAGATACGTAAATTAGTGCATGATTTCAATAAACGGTGTTGCTATGGTTTCTAAAAAAAGAAATTTCTGTGAAATTCTTTTAAACACTACTTCTCCTACAGTTTTGGTCTGATTTCAGTATAACTTGGCACACAAATAGACTATACTAAGATACATAATTCTTTTTATCGGTTTTTGTACACTAAGATACGTAAATTAGTGCATGATTTCAATAAACGGTGTTGCCATGGTTTCCAAAAAAAGAAATTTCTTTGAAATTCTTTTAATTAAGATACATATTTCTTTTTATCGGTTTTTGATTTCGATGAACGGTGTTGCGGTGGTTACTAAAAATTCAAATTTCTTTGGAATACTTTTACATCTCTACTCCTCCTACAGTTTTGGTCTAATGTTAGTACCAGTATAACGTGGCACACAAGTACACACCCTAAGTTACATAATTAAGTGTATCAATCTTAATGCGCCCGGATCGATAGATCCGAGGCGTATATTGTTTTTGTCCTGTCTGTGTGTCTGTTTGTCTGTCTGTCTGTTGTCAACTTTAACCTTTGCCATAACTTTTGACCAATGAGAGACAGAGACTTCATATTAGGTATGCATACTCCACTAAAAAGGTTCTATCAAATGACATTAAGGTCAATGACCTTATGACCTTGACTGTGACTTTTTTGCTAAAATAGCTTTTTCGAACTTTTGCAATAACTATTGAACCATGAAAGATATAGACTTCATATTTGATATGCTTACTCCACTAATGAAGTTCTTCCAATTAACACCAAGGTCATTGACCTTGTGACCTTGGCTGTGGCCTATATGCTAAAAATAGCTTTTTTCGAAATTTGGCCATAACTTTTGAACCATGAGAGATAGAGACCTCATATTTGGTATGCATGCAATACTGATTAAGCTCTTTCAAATGACACCAATTGACCTTGTGACCTTGACTATGACCTATATGCTAAAATAGTTTTTTGGAACTTTGTTGCCAGCGGGCGCATAGTGTTTCACAAACACAACTTGTTTTTTATTTCAATGAACGGTTTTGCCAAGGTTACTAAAAATAGAAATTTCTTTGAAAAACTTTCTAAATGCTACTTCTACAATTTTTATCTGATTTCAATATAACTTGGCACACAAGTAGACTACACTTCTCCTCCAGTTTTTGGTTTGATTTCAATATAACTTGGCACACATTTAGTACAGTACACTAAGATGTAAGATGTAATTTAGTGCATCGGATTTCGATTTCGATGACCAGTGTCTCCGTGGTTACTAAGAATGATAATTTCTATTCCTTTAAAACGCTACTACACCTTCAGTTTTTGTTTGATTTTAATCTAATTTAATTTGACACACAATTATACTACACTACGATGCACAATGATATATTAGTATATAGATTTTTGTGTTTCAGTGAATGTTGTTGTCATGGTAACTAAAAATGGAAATTTCTTAGAAATACTTTCAAAATGCTACTCTTTCTACATCAATATAACTTGGCACACATGTAGACTACATTACGATACATTTATAATTCTATTTATTGCTAGTTTGTTACCTGTTAAAAAGTTTAAAATCCAAGTGTTACTTTTCATTTACAGACAAGTAGAGTCACTGTCTCATCAGAGACTGTTGACAACTTATATAGGCCTTTCAACTGCCGCTAGAGGTCGGTTTTATGAACGATAACTCACTGTTGAAACATGTTGAGAGCAGGCTGGGTGTATCTAACTGTTTACACACAAGGCAGTTTTAAGCATTTCCAAAGTGTTTCTTTGCTCACCGTAGAATCCAGTGGTTTTAAAATGTAGCACCAATGTTAAACTTATTTACTGTATAGTTGCGGACACCGTTTCACTGCATATAATTAAAAGTTTTAATTAAAGTAAAAAGTGAAATCTACCCTCCTCCTTAGTTCTAACCTAATTAAATTTTTATACTTGGTCGTTCCCTTTCGTGCTTAGTAACACAAGTAAGATGATCAATTGCTGCATTTACTTGTAAAAATATATATATTTACATAGGAAGCGAAAAAGCGCGAAAACAAAAAACATGGCATGAAATTTTCTTCTTCATAATAATCGCCAAAGAGAGTTAAAAATATTGAATATAGTCTGTTCCCCATCTATTTGACCCTGTTATTTCAGGTAGAATGAAGGCATTCTCTTTCTCATGGTCAACACTTTTGTGTACAAAACAATGTAAGGAACCCTTTTGTGTACATAACAATACCAATGCTGAAGCAGCCTATATGTCATTCCTATAAACGATAACTCATAAATCGGCACTTAGTTGGTCATTTTTCACACCTGAGTTACCTATCCTTAAAACACAACATCGAAAAAGTCAATTATAAATAATTAAACTTTTAATGATGTAATTAAATGTATGCATAAGTTATTATCTTTTTTGATAGTTTCATGTACCCATAAATCTATCTATGCAATGTTTTTTTACCATATGTGCAACTTGAAAAATTAGTTGAAAGGCCTAACTTATACATTTATCAATAATATGTACTTGTATTGAATAGCTCAGGATTTACCGAGTGAGAAGCCAGTTGTCCAGAAAACCACTTAATTTTAATTTGTATGACACCCGAGGACTAGAGGAAGATCAAGGCATCGACTCACAAGAACTCTGCTACATTTTGGATGGGAATTTGCCTGACAAATATACAGTATTTATTCTATACTTCAAACTCAAAACGAAACGCTTCCTTCATATATTAAAATATTCTAAAACTAATAATATTTTTGTGCAAAGTACAGATTATTGTTTTAATGTCTTTTTTAAGTTTAATCCGTCCTGCCAAGCCACTTCTGCAGTTCCAGGTTTTAACAAAAATCCAGGAGTGAGGGACATGATTCACGTTGTTGCATTTGTAGTGGACGCAAGTTCCTTTGAAGACATGAGCGATGATCTAATTGCTAAAATAAAAAATCTTCGCTCCAAAATGAATCAAAGAGGTAAAACAGAGCTTATTCATAATTGTGAAAACTGCCTCTTATAGTATCATATCATGTAGAATACATTTCTGGTATAGCCACGGAGGAGAAAAAAAAAACGTTTTGAAGATTCGGTTTCTCAGAACGATATGAAAGAGAAAAAAGCTTCTTACTAGTCTTACTAGTACTGGAGTTGTACATGATCAAAATGTTTTGAAAAAAAGTTTAATCCTTAGTACACTCATGACTGCTCACTCAAAATATTCGTATACAGTTAAAATTACAGTGATCTTGTCTTAGATTTAAAATTAAATTATTATCTTAAGTTTTTACTCAATTTGTAATCATTTGAAGCATTCTAAAAAGTTAATATGGCCTAGATGGAAATAATTGAACACTTTATTTGTGTGTACTTCAGTTTATTATAATTTCAACGACACTTCATTTCTTTAAATAGATTTTTCCGGGGGGGGGGTTAATGACAGTTCCCTATGATGAAAATTTAAAAGATAAACTCTAAATTCACATATCTATATGATATAATTTCCCCAGAGTAAAAAAAAATCATTGTTGCAAATCCTTGAAGTTTGAAACGAAACAAAACCAATATGAATGCACTTTGGAATATAATGAAAGACCTTTTTTTTCTTCTTTAGACATTCCACAAGTTGTTTTGCTCACCAATGTAGATAAAGTAAGCGAAATTGTGGAGAAAGACCTGTCCAAATTGTTCCACTGCAAAGCCATCCAGAAACATGTCGACGATGTAGCAAAGTTGATTGGTTTACCACGTGGTCACGTGATGCCTTTAAAGAATTACGAATGTGAGATGGATCTACACCAGAATGTGACGATTCTCAGTCTTCATGCTCTAAGCGTTATTCTTCGCTTTGCTGATGATTTTTTGATGAATAATATAGAGCCGTCCATTGAAGCAAATCAAGAGGGAGAAAAGAATAAAAAGAACTCCTTCGACTGACTTCACTACAAAGAAGGAAGATTTGACGAAAATGTAGCAGTTCGTTTCATAACTATTCCACAGAATGCAAAACATTTTATTTCACGTACTGAGCAATCCATTGATATTGCAAAAATTTACACAATGCTTTTCATGGAAAAAATATTGTTACATAGTAGTGATAGCTCAGGAAGTTTTTTTTAATTTTAATGGTACATGTGTATTTATACATTTTGCGCTTCTGACTTTAATATGATATTTTGTATGTGAGGAGTGTTATTTTAATACAAGTAATTCAAATTTACTGCATTGGTGTCCATATACAAGACATTTAGAATTTGTATTCAAGCTGAATAAATTTGACAACGTCATTTTTCTCTGGACAAAACTATCATGCTCTCTTTAAAAGAACAATCTCCATTTGTTGTTTATGCTTTACAAACGTCATACAATGACCTTTTTTGCAAATCAGTATGTCTTTCGGTCGAATGTTGACTGACGTTTTTTATACAAATTGTAAGGCCGTTGTTTTCACGCACATTTCTGACTACAGATTTCCCCGTTTACCTGATCATGGTAATAGGCAAACGGGTGTGACCAGTCGACAGGGATGCTTACTTCTCCATGACACCTGATCTCACCTCTGATGTTTTTAGAGGTTTGTCTGCCCACAATTTGCATTGATCCTTTTGACTTTTGAGCATGATGCGATCCTCATCTTCACAAGTTCATTTTTTATGCTCATACCAACAATCAGTGGTGCATGAGGTACAGCTATAAAAAGTCGTCATAGTTCAAATTTGAAAGGAAAATAAATGTAAAATAATAAAATAAGTGAGAGACATATACCTGTTGAAAAACTACAGCAACAAACACACAGAACTGTTGTAGCGTTGAATGGTTTTATATATCAGTCGTTGATATTTATTATACAAAATCATAACGCTACAGTTCTGCAGCTAACAAAGAAAGCAGAGAGAACACAAAGAACACATTTAAATTATGGAGAAAGCTACATCAAATATTTTTAAGATGAATATATGAAATAGCATTTATTTTTAATTATTTGTTTTATTTAAGAAAGAACGATGTTCTTAGAAATCCTCTTACGAAGTATCCGACTTATCTGTCTGAAGACGTTCAATAAGGTTTAGGAGTAGTTGTCATTTTCATCCAGGGGCCAATTGCGTGATGGTTGAAAATCGAGATTTTCTGTAGATACCATGTTCCCTTAAAATGGTTTGGACAAAATAAGGTGTCCACTACCAATTGATATTTTCTTTCTAATATACCTCTTTCATTTATTTCTAAAGATCTTTTGTTTCAATGCTGTGATCAGAATGAGGGCTTTTTATTGGTATGCGATAAATATCATATTTATATACATAGCAGGTATAGTCTCTGATAAAAAAGCTTAACAGAAAAGGTCATAGATCACTTTACATTTATTTTTAATGACGAATTTCAAAATAAATTTACTTTTAATACGGAGAAACCATTCAGGTTTCATTTTTTTAACCAAAAGGAGATATAATAAAAAAAAAGAAATTATAATCAAAAATTTGAGGATATATCTTTATTATGTATTTTAAGATTAATGAATATTAGAATAAATGCATCATTTCTAGCCAATAAAGCAATATGAAGTACTCAGAAAAAAATACCACAGTACTACCAGAAAACAAGACGTGTTTGTGTGAAATATTGATATATCACAACTTTTAGCAAGATTGAAGTTTCTCAAATGCAACTCCAAGGTCAAGAAATGGAAAAATGCTGTTACCCAAACGACTCAGTGAATATACCCGTGGAATATGGAAGGCCAAACACAACCATTGAAAATTAAAGTTTTTTAAATGTGGGCCATTTAAACTCCAAGATGAAGATCAAAGGGTCAATCAAAGATACTAGTACCCAGGGAAGGCCATGACATAAGAAATACACATATGAAATATAAAGGCCCTGTTCAAAAAATATGGCCAAGGTTAATTTTTATAAAGAAATTCAATCCCCAATGTCAATATCATAAGGTCAAAATTTTGGTATCTAAAAGGAATGCCTTGTCACATGTGATATGCTTGTGAAATTCGAAGGCCCTATTTAACTGTTCAAAAGTAATGGTCAAGAATAAAGTTTTTAAAGTGGGTCTAACTCAAAATCCATGGTCAAAAATGATTATATCTATGGAAAAATCTTGTCACAATACATATCAGAAGTATGAAAGCCCGAACACCGACTGCTCAAAATTATGGCCTATGTTAAGTTGGGTAAATTCTTGCAAACTTCAAATTCGAGGTCATGTTAGTGCCAAAAGAAAAGCCTTGTCAAATGGAATAAACAGGTAAAACATGAGAGCCATAGCTCCAACCAATCAAAGGTTATGGGCAACGTTAAAGTTTTTGCGGACTAACAGACGGACAGACGGGTGGATAGGGTTAATACTATACACCCCCGAATATTTGATTGCGGGGCATAAAAAGAAAAGAACACGTATATGTATTACTTAAAAACGTATATTTAAGATCTGATAAGGTCTCTAACATTTTTCAAACAATTCAAATACGATTTATAAAGAAGCATTAGATCTATTATAAGACACTAAGTAGGCCTTTCAACTGCCGCTAGGGGTCGGTGTTATGAACGATAACTCACTGCTGAAACTTGTTTAGAGCAGGCTCGGGGTATCTTACTGTTACATGCAAGGCAGTTTTTAGCATTTCCCAAGTGTTTCTTTGCTCTCAGTAGAATCCAGTGGTTTTAAAATTTAGCACCAATGTTAAACTTATTTACTGTATAGTTGCGGACACCGGTTTACTGCATATAATTAAAAGTTTTAATTAAAATAAAAAGTGAAATCTACCCTCCTTCTCAGTTCTAACATAATTAATTTTTTATACTCAGTCGTTCCCCTTCGTGCTTAGTAACACAAATAAGATGATCAATTGTTGCATTTACTTGTAAAAATATATATATTTACACAGGAAGCGAAAAAGCGCGAACACAAAAACATGACATTAAATTTTCTTCTTCAAAATAATCGTCAAAGAGAGTTAAACCTATTGAATATAGTCTGTTCCCCATTCATTTGACCCTGTTATTTCAGGTAGAGTGAAGGCATTCTCTTTCTCTTGGTCAAAACTTTTTGTGTACAAAACAATGTAAGGAACCCTTTTGTGTATATAACAATGCCAATGCTGAAGCAGCCTATATGTCATTCCTATAAACGATAACTCATAAATCGGCACTAAGTTGGTCATTTTTCACACCTGAGTTACCTGTCCTTAAACACAACATCGGAAAAGTCAATTATAAATGATTAAACCTTTTAATGATGTAATTAAAAGTATGCATAAGTTATTATTTTTCTTGATAATTTCATGTACCTATAAATCTATCTATACAATGTTTTTTACCATATGTGCAACTTGAAAAATTAGTTGAAAGGCCTACACTAAGAATAAGTCGTTTGTTAAATGTTATACGGCTCTGCATAAGACATGTATCATTTATTATCATAAAATTTTAGCGAGTTTACGAACTTTTGTGATTGAAAGATCGCAAAACCAAAAGGAAAAGAAATACGAACTTCATTATAGGTAACTTTACATGCTACAAGTGGATTTTCCAAGAAACATCATTTAAAAACACAAGACATTTCGGATAGAAGACTTTTGTATAATTCTGTCAGTGAAAACAGCTGTCATATAATAGTTAATAGCCAAAGAGGGGAGAAAGCAAGTAAGAACATTACTCCTACTTCATATATAACATTTATATTTAGCATCTAGGCTTAATAATACACCGTAATTGTTGTTTCAAGAAGAATAGATGCAAGTTTTTGTTAATATTTGCAACTGTTCTTGTCATTACGTTTATACCAGGCTTTTGAATTATATACAGTGCTACACTGTACAGTCAACTGATAAAAATATAAAAAGTGATAGAGTCGATTGTTTTAATCAACGCATTTCTGTAAATATTTATATTTCAAATTATTTTCTCTTCGATAACACTTTGAAAGTTAGTTCGGTTAATTTCTTGGTAATTTAACCTGAATGTTAATTTTGCCAGGTGAAAGGCCAGGGGCATGTCAATCTCGTGCGATTATTTATAGTTGTTCCGTATTCATACATAATATAACGAAAACAATAATAAAAATCATTACGTGTAATATAGCCTGGCTTTCTCTGCAAAACATTTGTACTCCAGATATATATTAATATATATATATTAATATATATATATTATATAAATTACAAAACTATCTTGAATTACCATTGAAGAAATCTGAAAGAACAATCCTAACAAAACTAAGAATTAGTGCCCATACACTACATATTGAAATGGGGAGATATTCAAGACCACCTATTCCTAGAGAAAAACGTGTATGTCATTTCTGTAAATTTTTTATTGAAAATGAAAACCATTTTGTACTTTATTGTCCTAGTTATGATCAATGTAGATTACAATATTACGATATATTCAATGCACAATGTTACATGAAGGAAAACCCTATTAATGACATTATCAATCCTACAAGTATTAGAACTGCTAGGAGAGTTTGTAACTTTTTGAAAAAGTGCTTTGATATTAGGAAAGAAAACCTTCAACAAACCTGATATGCTTTCATTGATATTTTATTTTATGTATGTTAATTGTTGTATTCATGACTATATGCCAATGTATATGGTGTTGTCAATAAAATGAATTGAATATAAATTAATAACCACGCCATAAATGAACTGTTGGAAGGAGGTCAAGGTTATACAGTACCTCCTCTCAAAAACTGCAACACTATGATAGGGTGCCTCTGATTCTAACCACCCCTACAAGCTTGGAATCTTCGACCTTTTATTTCTAACTACGACCTACGTATGATATAAAAAGCAAAGCACATCTTTCTTCGGATTCATCTGTTCAATATGAACCCCACTACAACAACTGTCGTTTTCTTGTGTGTTATAATCTGTGTATGCGGGCTTTCAACAACTGATAAGACAAAACAGAATGATGACATAGCCGACATTAAAAACAGACTAGGACATCTTGAACAGTTGATTGGACAGCTAGTCACCGGGAACTCATCTTCAGATGTTCTAAAATTTAGTGGTAAGAGTTCTGTCATTTTTGGAGGAGAGACTGGGGAGGGAGCCAGAGCATCTGTTGAATATGTCATATACATCTACTTATCCATGGTTTTACTTTAGTTATAATGTACACTGACAACTGGTGCTTAGGTTAGCTGCAGAACTGTAGGTCTTTGAAAAATTATTGTTTTGACAGACCGGAGAGTTAAGTTCCAACCATTGAAAAACTGTATATTAATTGTTTACAGAACGATTTATTTCTCCGTGATTTTTAAACTGCCATCTTAGAATATTACTTATTGTGTGTTCCTAAATTATTCTTTTACTATTTCCACAACAAAACATTCCTTATAACCATTTTGAATAGCCCTCAATATGGTATCTTATCATGGCACCTTTTAAAATTGACACAGTATAAAAATTTGCCTATTTCCATTGCCATTTTTGGCGGCAGGATAATTTGGTCTAACGCGCTTTGTGCAGATATCAAATATGAGAGTACTTAATAGAGATCAAAGAAATATTTTGAAATCGAGCATTTGTACAGTTGAGGTAAGAATTTGGAGAAATTAATCCAAAATCAAGTAGAACTTTTTGTGCACAATAAATATAGTTTTTATACCCCGCTTGAAAAGTGAGATTTACAGTGATCGGGATGTTTGTCCGTGTGTTATGCTTCTAGGTACCCATCTCTTATCCGCAACTCCTCTTATAAATACCACTGAATTAAATTTAATGAGTCTTTTACGGAATCTTTGTTATATAGTGCCATTGTGACCTCCTATTTTAAATTTTGATCCGACACATATTTTTGGTTTCCCATAGCAAAACATGGACACTGCCATTCTTTCTATAAAATTGAAGGGTACCCACCTCTTATCCGCAACTCCTCCTATTATACCACTAAATAAAATTTAATGATACTTTCACACATTCTTTATTACATAATGTCATTGCACATCTCCTATTTTACTTTTTGATCTGACACTTATTTTAGGTCAAACCAGAGCAAAACATGGACTTTGCCATTATTATCTTATGGGATGCTGGGTATCAATAAGTGAGCGCAGCGCTCACAGTACCTCTAGTATATCGTATACGTGTATTATACAATTAATTACCCCTTTTGAAGACAACATGGTGAAATAAGGACCTGAGACCTGGCCCACGAGGTGACCTGACCAGACCGAGGCCGCGTAGCGGCCAAGGTCAGGGCAGGTTATCGAGTGGGCTTGGTCGAGGGTCCTTATTTCACCATGTTGAACTCACAAGGGGGTAATCAATTGTTTTATGATACCGATATATATTGAAAAGTATTCATGAATCTCTAACCTTTATCAATTCTTTCTTTGATCGGGATCGGAATTCGCTACACTCCGTATAGTGAAGTTGTTTACATTAACGTCTGCAAGTCGTATAAGTTTTTGCATCAAAATTTACTGATTAAAACAATATTTGGTTGATCATGTTGATAGCGACATACATTGTTATAACTAACGATTACTTTTCCTCTACACAGTCAAAATCTAACACAGAATTCAACTCTTTAAAGAGCCGCTTCTACATTCCATGGACTCAATTGTAATGATATTTTGATAAAATTTTACTGTATTCTGTATGGTAATGCAAAACAGACCATGCACAATTTTAAAAACATCTTGTTTTTCTCGAATAATTATTATTTTATGCATTAACTTCACTCAAAAAGGAATTTTTAATTAAGAGGTCATTATTTAGCGGTCATTAATAATAATGACCGGGTCATTATATCCTACGTGCAATGATTCCTAGGTCATTATTGCTGTAAACAATACCATTTGGAGTCATTGTTGTGTTTTCAAGTTTTCTTACCAGCCAATCAAATTCGAGTAATGAGTATTATCAATAGAGGTATAATACAAAGTTTTAAAAACCAATCCCACTTACTTCTCCAACATTACAAATTTACAGCTTAAAGAATTTTAATTTTGCTTCTTGAACAGCGTCCACTGGGAGAAACGAACACGTTTCCTTTTCGGCATACAAAAACCAAAGTCAGGGTGGACTCAATAAGAGACACATCATCAAGTTTGAGCAGACGATACTGAACCTTGGAAATCACTACCACCCAGAGGACGGGATATTTATCGCCCCAGTGTCAGGTGTTTATTTCTTCCATTGGACTATCAATAACCACGGGGATTATGCATATACAAACATTTTAGTAGGAGGTAAAGTTATGTCTACAACTGCCACCTCTGTTTCTGGTGGTTATAATTCAGGATCAGCTTTGGTGATTGTTACCGTACAGAAAGGACAGCATGTCTGGATACAGACCTGTTGTGGCTCTGCAAATGAAGTGTTAGGAATTACTCTGGGGTTCGACAACGCTTTCCAGTCTACTTTTTCTGGAACCTTACTCTTTCAAGTTTCAGAAAATTAAAGATATCTGTGTGAAAAAATCCAACCTGATTGTTTCTCAGAATGTCATTCGTTATTAAATACCATTCTACAAACTGAGTGAAAGAAGTAATCATTATATCATGTGAATTATAACCATTGAATACTATTTGTACAGTCAATTTTCATTTTTTTAATTTTAAATCTATCATAGATTTAATTTGAGACAATATATTGTCAGCAGAAAAGATGGCCAACTAAAAGAATGATAGTGTACAACCTGTAATGTCACAAGAAATGACAAATTCATGCAGATGTTACGGTGTAAAATACGACATTTTTGGACTTATTTTAAACTACATTGTAAATTTCTAGTAACTTTTCGGACTTTGTGTAAAATGCTGTCAAAACTTTTTTTATATTTCGGCATATGTGATAAATTATATAAATTCCCCACAGCCTTATTCCCACTTGAGGCATAGTCAAAGATTGGACAGTTAATCCCTTAATTGACTTTTATTTATATTTATTGACACTTAATCTTTTATCTTTAATTTTATTATATACATGCTGCTAAAATGTCACCATTCGCTCAGTAATTGTTTGATACTTGATTTCTATATACTTTTGTTAATCCTTTTATTCTACTCTGTCTTTGTTCAGTATGTATGATTTGTTGTTAAAAAAAATATACAGTCAGTTGGAATCAGACCTTCGGTGCTGATACATCCCAAACTCATGTAAAAGTATATTCTTTGCTGATTCTATATATAAGTACAAAATTAAAGGTTTTAAAGAATCTGGGTTCAACAATAAGAGGAAAGCTCACAGTTGACCCAGAATCAGTAGTAGACGGGCAATTCATCCCGTAAGACAGATATCAAATGTCTAAACACTCGTATATACCGGTATATACAATGAATTATAGAAATATTTTGTTTTGCTAAAGTCTGCATAAGACTTGATGATAAAATTTTAACGAGTTTAAGGACTTCTGTGATTGAAAGATCGCAAAACAGTGCAAAATATGGGAGAAATACGAACTTCATTATAAGAAACTTTACATGCATGCTACAAATAAATTTACCATTATTTTATTCTAGATGCCAAAATAATTACGAAGTTACATCATTCAAAACCCAAGACATTTCAGATAGAAGTCATTTTGTTATTATGCATTAATTCTTTCATTAAAAATAGCTGTTTGATAATAGCATAGTGGCAGAAAGAAGGACACTCAACGCAAATAATAACCTACTTCATACATAATATTCACGTTTAGCCTTTACACATTATGCACTGTAATTATTGTTTCAAGAAGATGCAAGTTTTGTTATTGTATGCAAGTGCTCTCGAAAATACGTTATACATTATAGGTTTATGAATTATAAACAGTACTACAGTTAACTCACAAAAATATACTTGTAATACATTTCTAATGAGTTATGAGTTATATAATACGTTCGATTGTTATTAATCCATACATTTCTGTAAATATCTTCTCTTGTATAATTTTCAAGTTGATGTTCAGGAAGTTTCTACTTACACACAGATTTTATGTAAGACTATTAATACAGTAAATTATACGGACTTTTTTAGCGCAATTAATCAAGGTATCATGTATGTAATTTTTATTTATCTAAATTCGATTTATTAGGAAATCAGTTGATCACTCATTCCTGACAATAAAGTCATACTGTATACAGGGTTATTTTCGCCCTTTTGAAAGTGTTGCAAATTTTGCTCCGTTTTAAATTCGCCCAGTCACAGTACCATTGAAGAAATGATGCGGTGTACTTTGAAATCGTCCACTTAAGTCAGTTAAGGGCGAAAAGAAAACGGGGCGAAATTTTCCCTGTATACGGTATATCACATGGTCAGTGTTCAGCAAGAAGTCATAGGTTTTAGGAGGGAAAACTGACACAATCGAGGAATACTCCACTGCAATCTGCAAGAAATTTGGAATTAAAAACATGAAAGCCAGTAAAGATATGAATAATGTGCTGTATGACGTTTTGATTTCCTGTCCAAATGCAACACATTTTGCACCAATATTGTAAGCATGGCGATTGCTGATAATAGGGTGCATCAATTGTCCGCTTAAATTCATCCAGAGTGTTTTACGTTGCAGATTAATTAAGGAATAACTGTCTTATTTTTCGATTTCATGATGTGATCAATCGATTGGCTTGCGTGATAATTTGCATAAAGGCGTTTATGCATAAATCACGCAAGCCAATCGATTGATCGTCGTCATGAAATTGAAAAATCTGACAGTTATTCCTTATATTTACATGCTTTGATTCCGCCAATCCATGTGCTCCAAGCCCTGCTTCTGTCTAGCTGTTTGTCCGGCCCTGCACGTGTTTTTTTGGAACCGCGCCAATACATTGATGGGGAAATAAAGTACATTTACAATTTGTAATTTTATCTCGGACAGAGACATTGGAAATGTAAATATTCCTACATGTATCAGAAATTTGCATGGTACTTGAAATTTACACTTTTCTGGCTTTTTAGTTCTTTTCATACAAAATATATACCGGTACGTTCATTAATATGGTCGGGATGTCACTTCCTACAGTTTTCAGAAATACCAGTGCTGTTCCTAAAATAGAGGCACAAGGGCCAAAAAGATCACCTGAGTAACTTCGGTCCAGCTTCACTATATCCCTCCCTTGTCATACTTATTGTGACCCCACCATACCCCGGGTGTCATGATCTAAATAATTAAGAATCTTCAACTACCCCTGGATGCTTTGATAAAAAATTATGCAATTTTAATCCAGTGGTTCTTAAGAAGAAGTTTATAAGAAATTTTCTATATATTTCATTGTAAAAGATTTGTTATTGTTGCCTCTACAGAAGTTTTATCTGGAGGCCCGGGTTCGATTCTCGTTCGCGGCGCCGCGTCAAACCTAAGACGTAAACACAGGTAGTGACTGTTTCTTCGACAAGCGCTTGGCATTAGAGTGAAAGTCACTGGTCTTTCGGAACGTCGGTCCCCTGGCACGGTAGGGGTTGGCACGATAGAGAACCCTCACTACTCAATGGCCCTGAGTGTCGAGTGTAGGTTTAAATTTGAAGCCCTTCACCGGCTTACGGCGACTCTCTATAGGAGTGAAAAATTCTCATAAAGGATGCTAAATATAATCAATAAATAAATCAATCCACATAAGTTTTGCTTTCTCTGGCCCCGTGGTTCCTGGGAAAATTTTTCGTGTATATTTCAATGTAAAAATTCATTGTAAATATGTACAAATTGATAATCTACTTTTCAAACATTTTTTCCATGTTTACAGGCACTTTTATTTGTACCTTGACCAATGGAGAGAACGATCATAGGCATTTATGCCTGCTGTTCAATCCAATTCAATGAATAAAATATATTCTAAACTAATGTAAAACTTGGATTCCGTGTTGTGGCCCTACCCTACCCCCGGAGACAATGATTTGAACAATTTAAAATTTACACCACCTTATGATGATTCCACACATGTTTAAACTTTTCTGTCCAATTAAATGATTCTAAAGAAGACGATTTTTTTTTATAACCCTACTCTATTTTTTTCTTTCTGTATTATCTCCCTTTGCAAAGGCCAACAGATGGTCAGAAAAGCTCACTTAAGCTTTCAGCTCAGGTAAGCTGAACAGAATTTGTTGTGTTATTTATATTAATATATTATAGAAGTTTTCAAAATCTTGATGTCTTATAAACCTTGGCCATGGCATCTTTTCAAAACATCCTGTGTTTCATATGTATGTTTTCCCTAAAGTTATGATATTTAACTTGAATAGCAAGCCTCATTAAGTAAATGAATTTTGTTTTAATGGTTAAATAAAACATAAATTGTAACAAATTACTGCTATGTTTTTTATGGTTGAATGTAATGGAAGGTGGTTTAATTTTGCATCAGTTGTGCTTATTGAAAAGCTAGTTCAAGTTTATGTATTTAACTCACACCAACATCAGTGGTACATCAGGTCCAGTATATAAAAGTCGTCATATTATTCGTAGTTAGGATTTAATTTTGATCATTTATGGGGATAATACTAATGTTTTAAGTTCATAAATATGGTCTGGATGTTATCTACTACAGTTTTCAGAATAGAAAGTTTAAAGTAATACAAGTATTGTTCATACAAAAAAAGATTTTTTTGTTCGTTAAAACCAACACGACTGTTTCTATAGTTATAAATCATAATATTCTATATATAAGACCATCTTTTAAAAAAATTGTTTAGCTGCCCCCTCTCGATCGATTGGCTAAAAATGGCCCGACTCAAAACGTTTTCATTTCCAGTAAGTAATGTGGACAGCAGATTGAAAGAAAAAATAGCTATACATAAACATTTTCTGAAGAAAAAAATTTCTCACCTACCTACCGACCCTTTTCACCCTGAGTCGGGATAGGGCAAACATTATTTTAAAGTTGGACTAACCTGACTTCTTAACAAAACATTTGCGCTCCAAACAAAAGTTGGAAGGAGGTCAAATTTGATCATACAGTACCTTAACTTAAAGGCTGCAAAATAGAATAAATGGTGTCTCTGTTCCCAACCACCCCTACTACGGGTTTGGAATCTTCGACCTTTTAATTACTAAGGAGGACCTTCGTATGGTATAAAAAGAAAAGCATATCATTCTTCAGAATCATTTGTTCAATATGAACCCCAAAACAGCAATCGTAGTTTTCTTGTTTGTTATAATTTGTGTAAGCGGACTTTCGACAACTGATAAGAAAAAACAGAATGATGACATAGCCGACATTAAAAACAGACTAGGACATCTTGAACAGTTGATTGGACAACTGGTCACCGGGAATTCATCATCGGATGTTCTTAAAATTAGTGGTAAGATTTTAATGAAATATCTTTGTACTTCTTTTCTGAGACATACAATTTTACTTATATTTTGTTATACTGAATTTGCACAAAGTTACACTAAGATCTGAGTAATTTAATTAATTGACCGGCTTTAAGTTTGAATTGAGGGAAAGGCACACTACTAAGAAAAATACCTATAGGTAAAATTTTCTTGTATGTGTTCCGTTGAAATTTTAATTATTTCGGTGCCTATATTTCTTTTTTTTTTCAAATCTTCACATAATGATATAAATATAATTATTTCTGATAAGTCGTATTTTTTGTATTTTAAATATATTTTGGAATCAATACCACAAGTTTCATAAAACTTTTATGGGAAATGAAATATCTCAAAGTTTTAGGGAAAGAAAAAAGAAAAAAAAATGATAACAGCGAAGCTGTCTCTTTTCCATTTCCATTCTTTTGGTAATAAAAAATACTAGATGTAAAAAAACATAAGCAATTAAGAAAAAACTTTCGAAATCACCCTTTAAATGCTAGGTAAAGATCTTAAGCTTATTTTTGTTGCCCAAGTATATTTACTAAGGACTGGTATACTTTATTGTAGGAACCATGCAGATAAGTCTGTGTGACTTTCAGAATTAAAAAAAAATGTTTCAATTAACGAAAGATTTGTAATTCGATCCCCGTAAACTCATGGCCCTTGAGTTGTCCCCTTTATTATTATACAGTGTCCACTGGCAGAAACACGTTTCCTTTTCAGCCTACAAGAACCAAACTCAGGATGGACTGAACCGGAGACACATCATCAAGTTTGAGCAGACGATACTGAACCTTGGAAATCACTACCATCCAGAGGACGGAATATTTATCGCCCCGGTGTCAGGTGTATACCTCTTCCACTGGACTATGATTAATAAAGCAGATTTTGCACATACTAACATTTTGGTAGGAGGTAAATTTATGTCTACAACTACCACATCGATAGTATCAAATTATAATTCTGGATCTGCCTTGGTGATTGTTCACGTACAGAAGGGGCAGCATGTTTGGATTCAGACCTGCTGTGGTACTGGGCATGAAGTAGATGGAAACACACTAGTTAGGGTTGGAAAGCTATTTCCAGTCTACCTTTTCCGGGACTTTACTCTTTCCAGTTTCAGAAAATTAAAGTTACACATGTATGTGTGTGGAATAAATCCCACCCGACTGTAAAACAACTTGACGCTTGTTATTCCATTCTAGAAACAGAGTAATAGAATCATTATTTCATGTGAAGTACAGTAGGTGGCCATAATTTATTTCCCAAAATAGCCGCCGTAGTTAAATGTTGGACTATCCTGTTGCAATGCAAAACTTGAATAGCACGCAAACAATAAAACACATTTACCTTAAACTACTAGTATTTCATTATGCATCCTTTTGCTTTGATTACGGCTCTTAAACTCTTTGGAATACTTTGATATAGGCTTTTTATATAGTGTTTAGGAAGTGATGCCCAGATTTCAGACACTATTCTCTCAAGATCTTACTAGTTACCGCTGAATTCTATTCGTACTGCCAGTTTTTCATTTTTTTAAATATAAATCTATCATAGTTAGATTTATTTTTAGGCAATATATCGTCAGCAGAAAAGATGGCCTATGAGGCGTACAAATGGTTGTGAAGAACCTGTCATGTCACCAGAAATGACACATTTCATGCAGATATTCAATGTCTAAATATATATACTTTGAATAACAGAAATATTTTGTTTTGCTAAAGTCTGCGTAAGACTTCATGATAAAAATTTTAAGAGTTTAAGGACTTCCGTGATTGAAAGAACTCAAAACAGTAGGAGTAAAGTCAGAGAAATACGAACTTCATTATAAATAACTTACCATGCTATAAATAAATTTTCCGCCGTTTTATTCCAAAAAATGTTCATGCCAAAATAATGTTAAGAAGTTGCACCATTCAAAAACGCAAGACATCCCAGATAGAAGTCATTTTGTTATTATGTATTAATTCTCTCTCTCTCTCTCTCCAAAAAAAAAACCACAAATCAGAACAAAAAAAAAAAACACCCCCCCCCCAAAAAAAAACAGCTGTCAGATAATATAGGTAATAGGCAAAAAGGAGACAAAAGAAATTAAAACCAGAACTCATACTTCATAGATAACATTTATGTTTAGCATTCAGGCTTGATGTTACAATGTAATTATTGTTTCATGAAGATGTAAGTTTTGTTTTGGTATTGGTAAGTGCTCTTGGAAATACGTGTATATTATTTAGTCTTATGAATTATAAACAGTACTGGAGTTAACTGACAAAAATATAGTGGTAATACATTTTTTATGAAGTATATAATACGAGGGTACGTGTAGTTCGAAAAGTTCGAAGACAGATGCGATAAAATTAATACATGTCCTATTAAATTTTATGCTTACAAATTTTTTTAGGAACATTAAGGGGGATGTCCGGCCACCTTTAGTGCAGTGAGAACAAAATGTAAACATTTCTTCAAATGGCTAAAATACATTATATTTTGATCAAATTTTAAGTCCTTATGATAAAGATACAATAACTATGCATAACTGAATGCATGTTGTGTATATATAATCTATGCTTTTGCAGAAAAATGCTTTTGATATGCTCTTTAGAACTGCGCAGCTACAGAATTCAGCAGAGCCTTAAAAAATCCAAAAAAATATGCAAACTGTGCAATAATGTTCTCTCTACAACCATTTGTTGAGAAAATGTCTAAATTTTGCACTTTTAAATGATAATTTCAAGTTCAAAACAAGGTACCGTTGTCTTCAAAAAGAGTGTAAAGAACCATGAAAGTAGTTCATGGATAGCAGCACGTGGTCTATTTTTAGCACAGAATTTTGTTTTCCAGACCTCTTCTTAATATGGAGGGACATAACAATCTTTAAATGTAGAAGAAAATTACAGTTGCAAAATATTTCAAATAATATGAACACTTTTAAAAGAGGAAAGGTGTTATATTGCGGCTTGAAGTAATTTATTTAGTAATATTATCGAACAGTTGTTAAATAGTGTACGTATTGATAAAAAAAAATCTTAAACTCTTTGATTCCAGGTAAGGAATTAAAAATGAGCACCATCAAAGTTAAAAATGAAGAGTTTGTAAGTTTGCCACAGATAACATATATTATCTATCAAAATTTTAATTATCACCTATGAAACACAAAGAAATTAGACACATATAATCGATATGAATGACTTTGTTTTAATACCTACTAGTACGAGGGGTGATCAAGAAGTTCGCGAACTATCTCTATATCTACAAAACCACAATTCAGATTAGAATCATAGCCAAACACAAGTTCTATAAATAGCATATGCTGAAGTTTTGCTCCTTGTTTGTGATGACACAATCTGAAAATGACGTCATGCAGACCTGTACTTGTAACGAAAATTCTATTTGCCCATATTGTCAAAATTAAAATTTTACAAAGTAAAGAAAAAAATCAACATAATTAAATATTTTATACCATCTTTAAAATGGCGTTTGGTGGTCCTCCCAACTCAGGGAAAAATTATTAGGTCCGTATTTGTAGATGAGAAAGAAATTCCTTAAAATTTAAACATAATTGTTGACGGAAGAAAAAGTAAAAAATATCGTCTAATGGGATGTAAAAAAAAAAATGAGTCGGGCCATTTCCGGGCAGTAGCTCGGGAGAGAGGGCAACCAAATATTTTTATAACACGTGGTCTTATAAGGCTAGTACATATTCCATCACGTAATTAGTAATGCAAAATTTTTTAATCTTTTGCACTATTTTGAAAAACAAACATAGGATTTTCAGGGGGGGGGGGGGCTCTCACTTTTTTTGCGATGATAGACATAGCATATGCAATGGACCTTTCTTTGCAAACATTGTGCTCGCTTCTAAATCTCAAAGAAATAACTCAATATATCTTATCAAGCTTCGTATGTTCAATGAGAGAGAGCATAATGAGACATGATGCGTTTTTATGTCCAAACATTACTCCATACAATGCGTGGGTCATTGCTCACCCGCTCACATTTGTTCACCCGCGTATGCAGTCGCCATTTAGTTACATGACGTCATTGTTTCTCAATGTCTATATTCTACCACTTATCTTGATGAGATTCCTTGGAGTGAAGTAAAGATTAAAACTCGTCTTGTTTATATAAAAATGTCTTGAATAGCTGATTTCAATGCATATGATATTGTAAATAGATCTATACATGGTGAAAGATTCTAACTTAATAATAACAGCATATTTGTTTTCATACGTTGGAACTCTTTTGTGAACTTGTGTTTTTGGGTAAATATTTCCATTTCCAATTGTTTTCCCTGTGATAAACACTACAAAAGTGAATCTTGTTTATTTCTCCGTGATTCCTGTGGCATGTAAATTTCTCTATTGAAATACTACTGAAAGGTCAAGTGTCAAACTTGCATGTACGAGGGCTGTTCAATAAATAATGTCCTGAACTGTATGACATACAATTCAGATATCATATGACATTAAACTTGATTTTTTCTCATTATTGAATCTTTAATGAATTTATAACAGTTTATGTGACCACTTTTTATCACATAGTTTTATCGTGAGAAGCTGGGAAACAAGGGCTATTCGAGACACTGCATTATAAATGAATGGTAAAGAGTCAGTAAACTAGAGTGAAAATAAAATCTTCATGAAAACTGCTGTAAAACTTGTTAAAAATCCCAAAGAAATATTCACTGAAATATGTGACATTTACAGCAACCAATGCCTGTTTTATGGACAAATGAGCAGGTGGATTTCAATGATAAAAAATTATATAAGGGGCATCAAAAATGGGTACCGGCCTTGCCAAAAAAAATTATAACAACTTATGTACTGTTTGCCAAATTTCAACAAATAATATTTGATGATGTATGATTGACTTTAAGACACATAGAAAATTTGATAGGCATCATATCGGGAGCAGTTTACACTGTTTTTAAGAAACGTTTGACGGTAAAAAGGATTGGTACTCAAAGGTCACCCTATATTTTGAAAAATGAGTGAAAACGGCAGCATGTACGAATGTCTTAACAATTATTTCAAAATATCAGTAATTGTGGTTATCCACGTTTGTTTTATATTCGAACAGATAATGAAACATGAATCTATTGCTGAAAACCCTCAAAACAAAATTTAACATAACATGTACTTGATAAAAACAGCGAAAGTATGACAAAAGCAAAGATGTGCAAGAGCACAAACATAGATTTATATGCAATTTTCTTAAATATCAGTGGTGTTGTTGTTCAAATTCGTATTCGGGGAGACAGTTTAATTTCTGGAGGAGTCTAGAGAGCAATTTTTTGCAAAAAAATCGAGAGGTTTATTGGAGGAAGGACCCAGAATCAGGAATCCACTACATTAAATTTCTTCATAACAGCGTCCAAACCCACACGCCTGAAGAGTAAAGGGGTTTTCGGGATAAACAGAAAGTTAATGTTTTTTCACATTAACAATGTTCGCCAGATTTTTGACCTTTTGACTTGTTTCTATTTCCAAACTTGAAAGAAACACCTTTCAGAAGGAAGAAACAAGTCCAGGAAATCATTGGATCTGCCATTTTCCAGTATACTAAGGGTCATACCCAAAAATGAGTTCTAAAAACAATCAGAAATTGGATAAAAAATGTTACGGATATGTGTTTTAATTAGAGAGATTAATGAGTAAAATCATGGACTAAATCATTGAAAAGCGTCTTTTGCTTCCCACTTTCCGAGCATCGAGGACATTATTTATTGAACAGCCCTCGTACATGAGTGGCATATAAATACATTGAAGAAAAAAAGATGTTTTGTTTAATTGTTTACTAAGTAATTAGATATGATAAATCTTTTTACAAACAAAATAAACAATGAATTATCTTTGGATCAATAGCAAGTCACTATTGCAATGCTGTCCATTATCACCGAGGCCTCGCGATACCGAGAACTTCACTTCCGTAAACATGGTAAACAGCCCATCTGAACCACGTGGAGAAATCAACAGTGTCACATAGATCATCCGATACAGACATCGTCCCTCAGTCATTATCATCCAACTTCTTACGCAATTCAACGTCCTCTTTTTATTTTAACACACACAGTTCTGTTTCCTGACCATGCTGACCAACTTCCCTAGCTTTCATCAACTGCAACATTGCATTCAATATGGCGGCGGAGAAGTGCCTATACACGTGTTCGTGCTTCCGACAACCTAAATCTAGGTCACATATATAATTAAATTTAGCAAGATTGCTTTGATCCTAATATAAAATTCTTTTTTGTTTATTTTATAAATGTTGATATTTGACTGCAGTATAATTAAATAATCATAAAGTTTTGTTTCGTGTTTGTATGGGACTATTTTTTAATAGTAAAATTTGACGTCACAGGTCGGCCAATGCCTTGTGTATTTCAAATCTACTAAATTGGACGATTACATAAACAAATAAAAATGAAAATATAAGGAATCACTGTCTAGTTTTGAAAGTATGCCAGGGACATCAACAATAGTGGGAAACATGGGATAATTTTAGCATAACGGGCTTCGCCCTGGCATACTCTCAAAACTAGACAGTGATTCCTTAAATATATTACAGTTAAGCCCGCCATTTGTTAACGTGGTTGGGCGACACACTTTATTTCACCATAATTTAAGCCTATCACAATAACATAAATGAGAGGCATATATATGTACAAAGTTTAAAAATAAATATACATTTAGAATGAAAGATATGGAGATAACGTACAGCACTCAATATCAAAGTACGTAAAACAATACAAAATAGGAGCGAGCAAAGCAAACACGGACCTCCAAAACATCAGAGGTGGGATCAGGTGCTATGGAGGAGTGAGCATCCCCTGCCGACTGGTCACACCCGCCGTGTGCTCCTTGTCATGATCCAGAAATAACGGAAAAATCCGTCGTCAATTCAGTGTATAAATAATGGAATAACAATTAGTATGAAAAACGTCAACCAGCATTGGACTGATAAATGATAACTGGTAGATGATGAATGATAAACTGTATTTGCTGACAAGGTCATGGTATTGACCATAGGGCTTCCGAAATGATGACTTTAAACGAGACTGCTGATAGTCTTGTTTCATAAATTTGGTTGTCAATAATTTAAAAAAGAGGAAATCGGGATGAGCTATGAATATACAAAGGTTTTTAAAAGGTTGACATATTCTCAGAAAACAGCTTTACAAAATATGGGGTGTAAAAGATTTCTCCTATTTCCAGTCTACCTTTTCCGGGACTTTACTCTTTCAAGTTTCAGAAAATTATAAAAATACATGTATGTGTGGAAAAAAATCAACCTGATTATTTAACAAAATGACGAATGTAATTAAATTCCATTTTAAAAACTGAGTGATAGAAGTAATCATTATATTATGTGAAGTGTTATGGGTCAGAATAACCCTAAATGCCAGCAAAGATCAATCAAACAACTTAAACTTAACAATAATTTATTAACATTAATATATACAAATCATAAAGTACAAACTTAGCAAGAATCTAAAAATACATACATCAGAGTGTCCGTTGCTGCACACAATGTCCAGTGTAATTATATCACTATGTTCTTGAAACAAAGCTGCCCCGATTCCAACATCACTAGCATCAACAGTTAACTTAAATTGCTTAGAAAAATCTGGAGTCGACAGAACTGGATTGCTCATAAGGACAGATTTGATTTTATGAAAGGATTTTTCACAGTCCTTTGTCCATTCAAAGTTAACCCTCTTTTGTAAAAGATTTGTAAGTGGACTAACTACTGAGGAAAAATTTGGACAAAATTTTCTGTAAAATCCAGCCATGCCCAAAAACCTCATTAACTCTTTCTTGTTTGTAGGAATCGGGAACTTTGCAATAGCTTCCACTTTAGCCATAATGGGTGTAACATAACCTTGACCTACTTTATGACCTAAATACTCTACATAAGCATGACAAAATTCGCTCTTCTCAAGGTTCACAGTTAAGTTTGCTTTAGCTAAAATGTCAAATAAAGCACGCATGATTCAGAGATGTTCGTCCCATGTGTCGCTGTATATGACGACATCATCAATGTAGGCCTCGCATCCCTCGAGGTCTTGGAGAAGGGAGTGAATCATCCTTTGGAATGTAGCCGATGCGTTTTTCATGCCAAAAGGCATTACTTTATACTGGTAAAGTCCATCTGGTGTAGCAAAAGCAGATATTTCTTTTGCTCTTTCTGTTAACGGCACTTGCCAGTAGCCTTTCAACAGGTCAAATTTACTGACAAATTTCGCGTTTCCAATGTTGTCAATACAGTCATCGATTCTAGGTATTGGATATGAATCAGTTTTGGTAACAGAATTCACCTTTCTAAAGTCTGTACATAATCGGTAGGTACCGTCCTGTTTTGGTACAAGAATACATGGTGAGCTCCAGTTACTTTTACTAGGTTCGATAATGTCATTGTCCAACATGTACTGCACTTCCTTTCTTAGGTACTGCAGTTTTATTGGATTAAGACGGTACGGATGTTGTTTGATAGGCAGAGTGTCATCCACTATGACATCATGACAAGCTGCATTAGTTTTCTTTGGAACATTCGAAAAGATTTGATGATACTCACTCGTCAAGTTTTTAACTTGTTCTTTTTGGTGAATGTTCAAATATCCAAGTTTAGCATCCAAATTAGCCAAAACTTCTGAGTTTTTCAAACGGACACTCTGATTACAATCTTTCTCATTCATTTCTACACTCGTATCACTTTCAATACAATTTTGAACAATCTTAGCATCGGCTAAAGTGGAAACTGGTTTTACAGAATTTCGGTCACACCTTTCAAAATACTCTTTCAACATGTTAATGTGACAAACCCGTTTCTCTTTACGTCGACCTGGTGTCTTAACTACATAGTTTACATCACTAATCTTGCTTTCAATTTCATAAGGGCCATAAAATTTGGCCTGTAAAGGATGACCAGGAATAGGTTAAAATACAAGAACCTTATCACCTGGTTTAAATACCCTATTTCTGGCATCTTTGTCATACCACATTTTCATTTTCAACTGAGAACTCTTCAAATTTTCTTGTGCTAATTTACAAGCATTGTAAAGTTTTTCTTTGAAAGCAGACACATAATCTAAAAGATTAAGATCACTAGTCTCAGTCAGCCACTTTTCCTTCAACAATTTCAAAGGACCTCTCACCGTATGACCAAACACCAATTCAAAAGGACTGAACCCAAGAGACTCCTGGACTGCTTCTCGTGCAGCAAATAGCACAAGATGAACCCCTTCGTCCCAGTCTTTTTCATACTGGTAACAACAGGTCTTCAGCATCGTTTTTAAGGTCTGGTGAAAACGTTCTAGCGCCCCCTGGGACTCAGGATGATAAGCAGTTGATCTATATTGCCTTATACCCAACTCTTGCATGACTTGCTGGAACAACCCCGACAAAAAATTTGAGCCTTGATCCGACTGAATTGCCCTGGGTGCTCCTACAAAACTGAAAAACTTGGTTAAGGCCTTAACTATTCTCTTTGCCTTTATATTCCTAAGAGGTATGGCTTCAGGAAATCGAGTGGATGTGCACATACATGTAATAGTAAGTAAATACTGGTTCCCAGATCTAGTCCTAGGCAAAGGTCCTACACAATCCACCAACACTCGACTAAATGGTTCTTCAAAAGCTGGAATTGGTTGGAGAGGGGCGGATGGTATCTTCTCATTCGGTTTACCTACCATCTGACAAACATGACATGACTTGTAAAACTTCGAAACATCCTTTCTTAGCTTAGGCCAATAAAAATGACTCAAAATCCTATTATAAGTCTTATTGACACCTAAATGACCTGCCATAGGTGTATCATGAGCTAAACTCACTACATCTTGACGATAAGCAGCTGGTACCACTATTTGGTGAACAACACGCCACACTTCATCTGGGGAAGCGTCAGGTGGTCGCCATTTTCGCATAAGGATGCCATCCTTCATATAGAAACATTCTCCAACTTTAGTGTTCTCTTCTGGTGGAAGTGCCCTCTTACTAAGTTGAATGATATCTGGGATTTTATGTTGTGCTGAAAGTAACTGCTCTCGGATTATGATATCCTTGCCTTGGCTTTCTGGTAGATTTAACTCATCTTCATCACTACTAAATTTTGATAAAGGTTCATTCGTCACCGACTTCTTGATATTGTGTGGTTCCATGCTTGTTTGAGTGCCATCAAGGTCAGATAAGAAAGTGTCATTCAAATCAACATCAATAGAGGAATTCGTCTCGTCAAAGGCTTGAGTACGGTCTGCCTCCATTTCTCGTCTTCTGGCCATCGCTCTAGTAACAGCACAGGCTGGATAAATGTCATCATCTTCATCATCGCACATGACATTGGAAGTGATTTTCTCACAAACTATAGGATCAGGTACAACCTTTCCACCAGCTGAATCATTGCCTAGCAACAAAGAAATGCCTGGAACGGGAAGAGTAGGTCGAACACCTACTATAACAGGTCCAGTAACTAAATCTGACTTCAAGCTAATTCTATGCAGGGGAACATCAATGACGCCTAGCTCCACACCCTGTAATAAAACTGACCCACCAGTAGAAGTCTGCTCAGACAAAGGAAGCACGCCCTCTAACAATAACGTCTGTGCAGCACCAGTATCTCTCAAAATCTGGACAGGTTTAATTTCGCTAGAGTCACCGAGTGAAACAAATCCCTGAGACATAAAGGGCTTATAATCCTCCATAGAATCAATAGAACTGGACTGTGAACCCTGGACATCAGGAGTGTCAGAACAAATCGAAACTAAGACTTCTCTATCACCTCTAACTGCCGCACAAGCGTGTGGTTGAGTTTTATCAAAATCATTTTTTCTCTTAAGTTTAAAGCATTCACTGATCAGATGACCTTTTTTCTTACAATAACTACAAGTAGGAAGCGACCCTATTCCAGAAGATCCTTCAACACGTCCTGGACCGGACTTAGAACCACCTTGTGATGGAGACTGGAGACTTGTGGAAGATGAGACCCTGAACCACTCTTTTTATATGTGTCTGAATTGGTAGAATTACTGCTAGTCTGAGATCTTGATACAAAATCCTTTTTATGAGACAGAGCATAAGTATCAGATATGACTGCTGCCTCTTCAAGAGTTTTCACATTCTTATCTTCTAAATGTGTTTTCAAATCTTGAGGAACACATTCCTTAAACTCTTATACCAGGATGACTTGGCGCAAATTAGCAAAAGTTTTATCAAGTTTCTAAGATCTAAACCAGTGATCGAATAAATCTTCTTTCTCTCGTGAAAATTCAACAAATGTTTGATTATCAAACTTCCTATACTTTCTGAATTTTTGTCTATATGCTTCAGGTACTAATTCATATGCTTTTAATATTGCTGCTTTGACCTTCTCATAGTCTGAACTTTCAGCTACCCCTAGTGCAGAGTATACCTCAGCTGCTTTGCCAACCAGTACACTTTGTAACATTGTTGACCAAACATGTTGTGGCCATTTAAGATTCTCTGCGACTTTTTCGAATTGGGGAAAATATTTGTCTACAGATTTTTCTTGAAATTTCGGAACTAACCTAATATTTTTTGCTGCGTCAAATTCATTCTTGACAAATGACGGTTCTGGTTGGTGCTGTAATCTTAATTTCTCTAACTCAAAGTTCCTTAAGCTTTCACGCTCTTTTTCTCGCTCTTCTCTTTCTGCTGCTAATTTGTCTAATTCAAATTTCCGTTCACGCTCTCGTTCTTCTCTTTCTCTTTCTCGCTCTTCTCTTTCTCTTTCTCGATCTTCTCTTTCTCTTTCTCGATCTTCTCTTTCTAATTTTTCTCTTTCAAATCGCATTTTCTCTAACTCTACTTGAAACTGATATTCTGCCATTTTATAAGAGCCTAACTCTGATTTAACTGTATATTCAGGAAGATCGTATTTTTCAAAGATGTTTTCTTCTACTAGTTTGTTTGCAACCTTTATTCTAATGTCTTGCTTTTTCTGAGAGGATTTAACATCTAACCCAAGATGCAAACCTAATGCAATCAAGTCATCCTTTTTTAACGTATCAAAAACCTGAACACTTGGTGAATTTAGAAAGTCTGTGACCGAAAATACCATGTTGATTTCTGCTGGCTTATAATTTAATTTAAAGTTTCAATTAACAAAATTCTGACAATAAACTGCAAAAGTGAAAGAAATTCTTGATCCCGGACGAGCCCCCAATTCTGTTATGGGTCAGAATAACCCTAAATGCCAGCAAAGATCAATCACACAATTTAAACTTAACAAGAAACTTAATGTTACTAATAATATACATGATGAAACAATACAAATACAACACACCTCACAACAGAAGTATAACGTTGATAACTTTTCGTATTGTTAGTTTTCATTTTTTAAAATTTTAAATCTATCATAGATTGATATTGAGGCAATATCTTGTCAGCAGAAAAGATGCAAACTAAAAGAATCGAGTGTACAAATGATTAATGACAAATGACAAATTTTATGTCGATATCAAATGCCTAAATATATAAACACTGAATTATAGATTTTTTTTTGTTTTACTAGAGACTTTATGATAAAATTTTAACGAGTTACAGGACTTCGATTGAAAGATCTCAAAACAGTGCATAAAGTAGAAGAAATCCGAACTTCATTATTTCATTATAAGTAACTTTAATTTACATGCTAAACATAATTTTTCAGCTATTTTTTTTCAGAAAATTTTCATGCCAAAATAATTAAGACATTACATCATTCAAAATAACATGACCGACGTTTAATTGATGCATTCGTCCTTGACCCTTATCTCCGCCTTCGTTTGCGCTTTGGAATTTCTTTTTTAATCATTTGAGTCTGAAGCTATGGGGTTCTTTGCATACTCATCTACAGTTCTCAACCCGGCCGATGACGAGTCTACTAACTTAACAAATGTTTTTGTCTCTGCTTAATTAAATCATAACCTTCTGTTAGCTTTTGTCTATCTCCTTCTAGTCCTCTACCACACATCAAAATGAATTTCTATCGGTCACTCCCTGACCAATCCACATAACATGCGCATAGAAACATCTTGTCATTTTAACACAACATTTTCCCGCTATACTAATCAAACGGGGAAAATATCAGTATTTTGTAAATTAGTACTTATATTAGGGAGCTCACTTGTTCTTTTTAATTCTTTCAAACTTTTAAAAAAACTCGAATAAGACCATCTATAAAAAAAATGTTTGGTTGTCCTCTCAAACTAAGTTAATTTCCAGGAAGCAAATTCTTTTTTAAGTAATCTGGACAGCAGATTGGAAAAAAATAGCTTTACATTGACATTTTCTGAAGAAGAAAAAATTCTAACCTACCTACCAACCCAAATTTTCATCCTGGGTCGGGAAAGGGCAAACATTATTATTCTTAAGTTGGACTAACTTGACTTCTTTACAAAACATATGCGCTCCAGATAAAAGCGCCAAAAAAATTGGAAGGAGGTCAAATTTGATCATACAGTATCTTCTCTTAAAGACTGCTAAATAGAATACATCTCTGTGTCTCTGTTTCTAACCACCCCTACTATGGTTTTGGACTCGTCGACCCTTTTATTGCTAAGGAGGACCTTTGTCTGGTATAAAAAGCAATGCATTTCTTTCTTCAGATTCATCTGTTCAATATGAACCCCAAAACAACAACTGTAGTTTTCTTGTGTGTTATAATTTGTGTATGCGGACTTTCTACAACCGATAAGACAAAACAGAATGATGACATAGCCGACATTAAAAACAGACTAGGACATCTTGAACAGTTGCTTGGACAACTGGTCACCGGGAATTCATCTTCGGATGTTCTAAAATTTAGTGGTAAGATTTTAACGAAATATATTCGTACTTCTTTCCTGAGACATACTGTTTTACTTATATTGTTATACTGAATTTGCACAAAGTTACACTAAGATCCGAGTAATTTCATCTTTAAGTTTGAATTTAAGGAAAAGCCCACTTCTGAAAACAAAAATACCTATAGGTAAAATTTTCTGTGTTACATTTAAATTTTAATTATTTTGGTGCCTATATTTCTTTTTTGTTTTCATGACCTTCACATAATTATATAAATATAATTATGTCTGATTGGTCGTATTTTTTTTTTCAGATTCAGTTGTAACATTTTGTATTTTAAATATATTTTGGAATCAATACCACAAGTTTCATAAAACTTTTATGGGAAATGAAATAATTCAAAATTTTTGGGAAAGAAAGAAAAATGATAACAGCGAAGCTGTCTCTTTTCCATTGCCATTCTTTTTGTAATAAAAATACTAGATGTAAAAAAAAACATTAGCAATTAAGAAAAAAACCTTTCGAAATCACCTTTTAAATGCTAGGTAAATATTTTAAGCTTGTTTTTGTTGCCCAAGACATGAAGTATATTTACTAAGGATTGTTTTACTTTATTGTGGAACCATGCAGATTAGTCTGTGTGACTTTCAGAATAAAAAAAAATTGTTCCAATTAATGAAAGATTTGTAATTAGATTCCTGTAAATTTTGTAAACTCACGGCCCTTGAATTTTCTCCTTTATTATTATACAGTGTCCACGGGAAGAAATGAACACGTTTCCTTTTCTGCTTACAAGAACCATACCCAATCCGCACTCAATAAGAGACACATCATCAAGTTTGAGCAGACGATACTGAACATTGGAAATCACTACCACCCAGAGGACGGGATATTTATCGCCCCGGTCTCAGGTGTATACCTCTTCCACTGGACCATGATTAATTATGCAGATCATGCGCATACAAACATTTTGGTGGGAGGAAAGGTAATGTCTACAACTACCACCTCGTTAGTATCTGGAAATTATAATTCAGGATCAGCTTTGGTGATTGTTACCGTACAGAAGGGGCAGCATGTTTGGATACAGACTTGTTGTGGTACTGGGCATGAAGTTTATGGAAACACACTAGGGTTGGATAGCTATTTCCAGTCTACCTTTTCCGGGACTTTACTCTTTCCAGTTTCAGAAAATTAAAGATACACATGTATAAGTGTGGAATAAATCCCACCCGACTTTTTAACAAATTGACACTTGTTATGTAATACCATTCTGGAAACTGAGTATTAGAATTATTATATCATGTGAAGTATACTGTATACAGGGTTATTTTCGCCCCGTGTTATTTTCGCCTTTTTGAAGTTGTGAACAATTTTGCCCCGTTTTAAATTCGCCCAGTCATAGTTCTGTTCAAGAAATTATAAGGTGTAATTTGAAATCGCCCCGTTTTAAATTCGCCCAATGAAGGATAGGGCGAAAGGGGCAAAATTTCCCCGTATACAGTAACCGTTGTATACTATACGTACTGCCAGTTTTCATTTTTATAAATCCATCATAGTTAGATTTATATTTAGGCAATATATCGTCAGCAGAAAAGATGGCCAACTAAAAGAATCAGTTGTACAAATGGTTATGAAGAACCTGTTATGTCACCAGAAATGACGCATTTCATGCAGATATTCAATGTCTAAATATATATACTTTGAATCACAGAAATATTTTGTTTTGCTAAAGTCTGCGTAAGACTTTATGATAAAATTTTTAAATAGTTTAAGGACTTCCGTGATTGAAAGATCTCAAAACAGTAAGAGTAAAGTAGGAGAAATACGAACTTCATTATAAATAACTTAACATGCTACAAATAAATTTTCCGCCGTTTTGTTCCAGACAATTTTCATCCAAAATAATTAAGAAATTGCATCATTCAAAAACGCAAGACATTTCAGATAGAAGTCATGTTGTTATCCTGGATTAATTCTGTCATTAAAAACAGCTGTCAGATATTAGGAAATAGGCAAAAAGGAAACAAAGCAAGTAAATCAGAATTCCTACTCCATGCGTAACATTTATATTTAGCATGTAGGCTTAATGTTGCAATGTAATTATTGTTCCATGAAGATGTAAGTTTTGTTATGGTATGCAATTGCTCTTGGAAATACGTGTATATTATTTAGTCTTATGAATTATAAACAGAACAACAGTTAACCGACAAAAATATACTGGTAAAAACATTTCTTATGAATTATTTAATTTACGAGAGTTGCTCCGAAAGTTCGAAGACAGATGCGATAAAATTAATACTATGAACTTGATGCTTACAAAATTTTCAAGAAACATAAAACAAAAAAAAGTTAGAAAAATGTTGAAAGTTTTAGCTTGATACCTTAAATATTTTCCAAATTATCATAAAATAAAAAGACATTTGTTCACCCAGGCGCAGTCGCCATTTAGTTGCATGACGTCATTGTTTCTCAATGTCCGCATTCTCTACCTCATACACTTATCTTGATAGGATTCCTCGGAGTTAAGTAAAGATTCAAACTCGTCTTGTAATTTTAAAATGTCAGGAATAGCTGATTTCAATGCATATGATATTGTAAATAGATCTATACATGGTGAAAGATTCTAACTTAATTATAATAGCATATTTGCTTGCTGGCGTTCCACATCTATCACACATGATTAACATTACTTTTCTTCGTGACAGACTTTGTACACCCTTACTACAAATCGACATTAACTTTTACATTTCTCGTCTCTCTAATTTTTTTTCGGTATTTAAAAACAAGTACTTTGAATGCATTTTATTTTTCAATAATCCATTTAAATATTTCCTAGATGTTTGCCAGTTTTTTTTCCAGTGGGTGAAACTTTATAGCATGTTAGAAGAAGAAACCCATCCCCTTTCTGACGTCATTACAACTCATAAATTGTTTGAACATTTCATATACTTATCCAATGGGTGTGAGTGGGATAGCTCTTTTTATCAAACCCGCGACAGAGAACTATTCCCCGAGAGCTTGCCCGAGGGGAATAGTTCCTGTCAAGTGTTTGATAAAAGAGCTATCCCACTCACAACCATTGGATAAGCGTTTTATTACACTGATGTATAATGCCAAATGCACATAAAAAAGATATTCTCAGTTTCGCTTAGGAAGAAAAAAACGTAATCTTCGAGGTCGCGCCGCCTGGAAACACCATTGCTTCAAAAAAATCAACAATTTTTTAAAAAAGATAATCAATGATCTAAAGTTTATGCTTTAAATAAAAAAAATGATGCTAATTGTACGTTAGAAAATTCATTGATGTATATTAAGCGGTTTTAATTTTATGGCGCTAGTCCACGAACTTTTCGAACCCTCGTATTTTTATTAATCCATACATAAATGTACATATCTTCTATTTTGTTTAATTTTCAAGTTGATGTTCAGGAAGAATTTTTTCACACAGATTTTATGTAAAATTATTGATACAATAAATTATATGGACTTTTATCTTACGCAATTAAGTGTGCAATTTCTTTTTATTTATCTAAATTCGATTTATTAGGAATCAGTTGATCTCTCATTCCTGACAATAAAGTCATATACATGTATCACATGGTCAGTATTCAGCAAGATGTCAGAGGTTTTAGGAACGAAAACTGACTCATTCGAGGATTATTTCAATGCAATTTGCAAGAAATTTTGCATTAAAGCTAGAAAACATATACATGTGAATAATATGCTATATGACGTTTTAATTTCTGGTCCAAATGCACCATTTTGTACTGTGAAAATGGCGATTGCTTATATTAGGGTGCTGCATCATTTGTCTGTATAAATTCTCTCAGTGTTTTTATGTTGCAGATTAATTGTAGCCCGGAGGACCGGGCTGCTCTATACATATAAGTTTAGGTGTTGGAGTCTGTGGATTGGGATGGGAGTAGTAATTTAGAATTAAAGGTTTTCTAAATATTGAAAAGATTGTAAATCTGAATGTTCTTTCCGTTTATAAATTACGAGATACATAATATATTTACTTCAATAAAGTGAATTTGTAAAAATATATATGTTTTTCATATTTAATATATAATGTTGCTTATCATTTACTATCGAAAAAAAGACAGATTCCCTTTTTTTAGAACATCGAAATTTACTTCTCGCATAAAAACGTACTCTGCACAGTTCGTGTTTTATATTCCGAAATTGAAAATTAACATTTTGATAATTAAATAATTTAATGAACATTTTTGAAAATAGATGATGCATGTGTCTAACTTCAATTTCTATTTTATGCAGCCAACATTTACTTGAGGAATTGATCAAGTTTAAAAAGGTATCGTTTTTGTTTTATTTTTTATCCGACTATAAGTTTTCAAAATATTCGCGACTATTGTCTCCATCAATTAGACGCATGCCTTTTCACGCATATCGAAGCGGTTTGATGATCAAGACTAATTTTCATTGTTTACTTCATATATTTCCCGGGCAACAATTGATGGTTACAAAAAGTTTCTTGTTGTATATATATATATAAGAAATTTGCATGGTACTAATATTTACTCTTTCTGACTTTATAGTTCTTTGTATACAGTTTTAAATACAAAATATATACGTTCATTAACGTGCTCGGGATGTCACCTCCTACAGTTTTCAGAAATACCAGCAATGTTCATAACAAGAGGCACGTGGACCACAAAGTTCACCCGAGTAACTTCGACCTTGTTGTTTTCACCATATCCCTCCCTTGTCATACTTATGTGACCCCACCATACCCCATGTGTCATGATCTAGATGATTTAGAATCTTACACTACCCCTAGGATGCTTTCAAATGAAATTCAGCTTTTCTAATCCTGTGGTTCTTAAGAAGAAGTTTTTAAAGAAATTCTCTAAATTTTTCACTGTAAAAGATGCTATTGTTGCTTCCACATAAGTTTTGCTTTATCTGTCTCCGTGGTTCTTGAGAAGATTTTTAAAGATTTTTCGTGTATATTTCAATGAAAAACGTGGATTCCCTGTTGTGGCCCCAACCAACCCCGGAGGCCATGATTTGAACAATCTAAAATTTACACTACCTAAGGATGATTCTGCATGTAATCTAACAACCAAGCTATATGCTAAACGTGATGACTTTAACTTTTCTATTGTCAACTTCACTTTCTTATGCAGCAATATACCTTCATCACCTGCATACGGAGTGTACATGTATATATACAAGTGATACGATACG
The DNA here is from genome assembly GCF_032062105.1 of Saccostrea cuccullata. Taxonomy (NCBI): domain Eukaryota; kingdom Metazoa; phylum Mollusca; class Bivalvia; order Ostreida; family Ostreidae; genus Saccostrea; species Saccostrea cuccullata. The sequence continues at coordinate 213,347 of NW_026926108.1, read as the reverse complement.
CAAGAGCATGCTCTACGTATGAACAATTTCTAAATTGAGGTGGATTATTGACAAGCAAGTTGATGAAACAAGAATATCAGCAGTCATCATTTCGTAAGTTCTATGGTCGACACAACGACTTTGTCAGCAAATACAATTTATCATTAAGTCAAATGCTGACTGACTTTTTTCATACTAATTGTTAGTCCATTATTTACACATTGAATTGACGACGGATTTTTTTCGTCATTTTCCAATCATGACAAGGGGCACACGGCGGTTGTGACCGGTCAGCAGGGTATGCTCACTCCTCCATGGTACCTGATCCCACCTATGATGTTTCGGAGGTCCATGTTTGCTCTGCTCCTAATTTGTATTGTTTTATGGACTTTGATATTGAATACTGTTCGTTATCTCCATCTCCTTCTTTCAGCTTTTCTGCCACAATGGTTCTATAGAAGAAGCTTTTTAATAACCCTTCTCTGTTTTTGTCTTTCTTGATTATCTCACCTTGCAAAGAGCTTGGCCCTTCATTTTAAGAATATAAACTCCCATTTACCCAAAGATTCTTTTTATTTAAATTGGTTTTTGAGAAAATAAATGGAATTGTTTTTAATTTTCGGACGGACGGACAACAGGTGGTTAAAAAAGCTCACTTTAGCTTTCAGCTCAGGTGAGCTAAACACAGTTTGTTGTTCTTTATTTATATTAAGGTATGCCTTTACCCAGTTGACTAAAAATTTCACTGAAAAGAACGAAAGGACACCTATTGCACATTGTACACCTATGATTCTTTTGTTAAATTTCAATTTCAAATAACTAGGTCAATGACCTACTTTTCAGGCAAGTGAATGAATTTTGTTCTCATGGTATAATGCAACCTCAAGCGAATGAATTTTGTTTAATGGTATAACAATATAAAATGTAATAAAATACTGCATTTTAGGCATTGTGGTTAAATGTAATAGGAGGTGGTTTAATTTAGCAAAAGTTGTGCTTATTGAAAAACCTAATTCAAGTTCATGTATTTACACACTGCTCAATGTGTTATCGGCTACTCGGTTGTTATTGGACACTCGGTTGATAACAATTTTTGACAGGTTAGTAAATTATTTTAAATAAACTCTGTTGAAATAAAAACAGAGAATATTCATTGTACTTTTTGTAAACAGAAATGAATACGGATACAATATAAAGCCTCGATACGTATTAGTATGGCATTTGTTAGCCTTTGGAGGGCTTTAAAAGTCAAATTTGTTATATTTTGCAAGTTTTTCTCCGATTGGCATCGCTGTAAACAGCTTTTTTTCATCAAAATCCTTATATTTACCTTGCGTTAATGATTGTCCACAAGAAGACTTCCATAGAATCTTGCGAATATGTAATTAAAGAGCAAAAATTGCCCAATTTTAACTTTCAGTATGTTATCGGAAATACGGTTGAATAATGCACTTTGTTATCAGATAACTCGGTTTTGGTTATCGGAAACAAGATTGTCATAGATTAGGGAAAAACGCAAAGAAACGACAGAAATCCGTATGAAATCTATATATTTAAAGTGGTTGGTACGAAATTCTAATTTTTTGCTATAATTTGCCTCTTTTAAGAATATGTAACTTTTAAAAAATGAGGGCATTTTTGGCATTTCTCACTGAAATCTGCATGATCTTCACTTATTCGAAAATCTGGCATAAGTTTTAAATTTCATTTCAAGGTACCGAGGTCGCCTGCGTGGCGCAGTGGTTCTAAAGAGTGTCTGCTCTAGAGTCGCAAAGTAAGGAATCGATTCTTACGTCGCGGGGTTCGTATCCCACAGTGGGACGTCGCAGTAGGTGCTAGCACAAAAAAAGATTCCTCACTGCTCAATGGCCCTGAGTGCTAAGTATATGACAAATTTTGAAGCTCTCCGCCGGCAAGTGATGGCGTCTCCATATGACTGGAAAATTCTCAAGAGGGCGTTAAACAACATACAATCAAGGTGCTGAGCGCATGGCGAAGGAACAGTTGCTACCCATTTTTATCGACTTAAATCAGTCGCCGCCTGATAATTAAACTCATAACCTTTCAAACACGAATACATTTATAAGTTTGGTATATACATGTAAAGCAATTAAAGAATTTAAACTCAAGGGTGGTTAGATGAATTTCCAAATAGGTAGTTAGACCAAAATATATGATATAGAATTCAAAATTTTTAGGAGAAAAGAGGTTGACATTTAAAAATTACAAAATCATAAACACGGATCTCTAAAACATCGGAGGTTGTTTAACGTACCAAGAAGGAATATTTAAGAACCCCCTGATGAACGGACATATCCCGCAGTGTGCTCAGATTCAATGTGTAGATATAGCTAATGCTCGGAAGGAAGGAGGGGGGGGGGGGCTGACATGGATTTTGCATTGCTATTGGATGTTTATACTGAAGCAAAAAAATCTCTGGCACCCCCCCCCCCCCTCCACATTGTAATTGAAAACGTAATTAACTGTTTGTAGAAAAAGTTAAACATACTAGGAACTGAAGTGAGTCCTAAATACTAATAGGTATTTTTAACGGTTGGAAAATGAGTTAAATACATGATTGATCAAGTATTAAAAAAGTCCTATAGACTTGATGATTCTTTTTTAAGGCCTAAAAATATGCTAATGTTCTTCTGCGGAGCAACCCAAGTCCTGACGTCAGAATAACAGGCACTTGTTTCATATGCGGGGCACCCCTACATAAGCCACACCTGATATATGTGTAACTGTGACGTGATAATAAATTGACATTACTGGACAAAAAAAAATAGTTCGCCGGGGATCAGGGGGAAATTGAACTTGGTTTTTTAAAAAATATAAATAACGTAATACATGTATACCGGAAGTCTAAAGCAAAATTGTTATGATTAATTAAACATTATATATTTACTAGGGATGTCAAATCGGTCAATTTTTAATACTCGGTTACTCGGACGTTTTTCCGATCGAGTACCCGGGTACTCGGTTAAAGTGTAAATAAATATGAACAAGTACATTGATAAATGTTAAACTTTGTAAACTTTTGTGGAAATGAAACCACATGGTCCCCGTTAATGTGTTTCTGTTTTAACAATTATGAGCACTTCGTGTCCGACTAGATTTAATCAATTTTTCTAGGTTCAATTTAATTATCATATAAACAGGAGAAATAAAATCATAAATGGTGAACAGTGTTTTTCCGAAAAAAAAAAAAAAGAAATCTGCTTCGTAATTGTAATAGTCGTCAGTACTACAGTATCAAATTTCTCAAGATCTTACAAAACGGATTTAGGACCTTCGTACGCTTTTAGAATCAATTTCTCTAGTGTGTGCGATCTAATTTATTTTAACATAATAGACTATAAACGATTTTCAGTAAAAACAAATCATTAAAGCAAAGTAAAAATAAGGGTAGAAGACAGCCGAAGGTGAGAAAAGCCAGGTAACAGGTGCTTGGTCGGAATAATTACTGTATAAACATTGCCACGGGAAATTACGGTCAGTTAGAGGCGTAGGAAACCCTAATTCCTGTATGAACAAGTGCAATGAACATTTTACATTTTAAAACCGACGTTTTAATGCATTAATAAATACGCTTAGAAATATTCAAAAATATACATCCGAGTAGCCGAGTACCGATTTTAGTATTCGATCGAGTACCCGGTTAACCGGGTACTCGTTGACATCCCTAATATTTACGTCTGAAGCGGTTTCCAAGAGGTTATCTTGAATGGAAAACAAGAAAAATGATTGAACAGATGAGTACTTCTATTATAAATTTATAATTATTAATTTTATTATATACATTTATATCAAAACAAACTTTTACGTTTGCTATTTTCAAGAATTGGCAGATTATAATGGAATTTTTCAATCTATTTATGAAGCTAGAGGAAACTTTTTAACCTGAGTTTCCCGTCAAAAACCGAAGTATCCGGCAACATCAACCTTGTTGACAATAACATGTTTTCAACTAACGAGACATTTAAAAGACTGTTTACTAACCCTGAAGTTGGATTTTTAATCTCAGTTTACTGATCTAAAGGTATCTGATTATCCATAGAATAAATAGACTAGTTTGTTTGATAGAATAAACTAATTTTGAATTCTACAGAAGTAAAAATGTGACGACATATTCCGAATTTTTTGTAAAATATCATTTGAAAGAGTTGTAGATTTTTTGAAAGAGAGTAATTTGGTTCGTGCTTTCTGCTGCTGAAAGTATAATCAATTATCTATCATAGATCACAAACTATGTTTGCTTAAATACATATTTATCGTTGAAATATGAAATTTAAAATTACCCACATTTTCTAAACATTGCTTTTCTTGCACCGAGTGTCTGATAACAACCGAGTAGCCGATAACGCGTTGAGCGTGTGATTTAACTCACACCAACATCAGTGGTACATCAGGTACAGTCATAGACATATAAGAGTGAGTGATTGAAATAATCATTATTATCATGTGAATTATAACCGTTGAATACTATTTGTACTGTCAGTTTTCATTTAAAAAAAAATCTTACACGTATCATAGATATAATTTTAGACAATATATTGTCAACAGAAAAGATGACCAGCTAAAATAATCATAGTATACAACCTGTAATGCCACAAGAAATGACAAATTTCATGCAGGTATCAAATGTCCAAATATATACCGGTATATACATTGAATATAAAGTCTGTGTAAGATTTGATGATAAAATTTTAACGAGTTTAAGGACTTCTGTGATTGAAAGATCACAAACTGTGCAAAAAGTAGGAGAAATACGAACTTCATTATTAGCAAATTGTGAGGGTGTGGGTTATACACCCTGATGAACTTACAAAAATCAAAAGAAGAACTTTAAAATTTTAACAAAATTTAATAACAAAATTAAAGAACAAAGTAAACAGAAATTTTAACAAAGAATTTAACCAAAAAAAAAATGTACAAAAATAAAATAAATTGAAAATGTCTTTGTTAATTGGTCCTGGTCCTCAGTCAGTCAGTGCGCATGTCCCTTGGTATGAATAGGTCCCGTTTGTCCTGGTCCTTCCGTAAGTGCGGAAATCCTTTAAGAATAGATTTTTACAGTTTCCTTTTTGTATGGCTGCACGGAACAATGTTAATTAATAACGGGCTGCGTGGCACACTGGGTTCCTCTCGGGTTCCAGAGACAATGGTCCGACGCCAGGCTCAACACTTTGAAATGTCTTTCAATGAAACTAAATATTCAGAATTATTTCCAAATTCACAATAGTTATAATTCTCAAACTTTCACAATGTTTCGTTCATATAATAACTTTAACTCAGATAATGAAATGTTCAATGAGGGTCACCGCCCGATGATATACTAGTAACTCACAGAACTGGTTTTAGAGATGTGTCGTACGGGCCGCCATAGTTCACTCACACGGTTCGGTCTCTGTCACACACCATAACATGGAAATGGCTACTCTCAAATAAAGAATTTCAGTACCCGACAGTTTACATACTCTGTAACATTCTGTAGAGAGACTTTAGGCATGAAAATAAGGCATAAGACCCATGTGGTTTTCTATGGACAGGCCCCCTGGTAGCACTAGACGAACACGTCTATCGGCTGATGTTTTTCCCGGGTACTACCCAGAGCACGCTTTAACATTACTATTTAAAGTAAAACGAGGGGCTCCCCACAGGGCTGCTATGTTACTATGGGAACTAAAGGAATTTAAGGGCTCCCCACAGGATTATTACACGAGTTACCGGAAGGGTGAACCCAGGGGATTTATTTACAATATAATGAAGAATTTCAGTTTGTTACACAAATATACATGCTACAAATAAATTTAACTTGTTTTATTCCAGAAAAATGTTATGCTCAAATAATTACAAAGTTACATCATTCAAAGCCCAAAACATTTCAGTTGGAAGTCATTTTGTTATTATGCATTAATTCTCTCATTAAAACAGTTGTCATATAGGTAATAGGCAAAAAGGAGAGCCGTCAACTCAAATAATAACATACTTTATGCATAATATTTATGTTTAGCCTTTACGCATTATACACTTTAATTGTTGTTTCATAGGGATGCAAGTTTTGTTATTGTATGCAAGTGCTCTCTAAAATACGTGTACATAAGGTTATAAATTATAAACAGTACTACAGTTAACTCACAAAAATATACATTGTACTTGTTATACATAAATAATGAGTTATATAATACGTTCGATTGTTATTAATCCATACATTTCTGTAAATATCTTCTCTTGTATAATTTTCAAGTTGATGTTCAGGAAGTTTCTACTTTCACACAGATTTTATGTAAGACTATTAATACAGTAAATTGTACGGACTTTTTTAACGCAAATAATTAAGGTATCACAGATGTATTTTTTATTTATCTAAATTCGATTTATTAGGAAATCAGTTGGTCACTCATTTCTGACAATAAAGTCATACTGTATACAGGGTTATTTTCGCCCTTTTGAAAGTGCTACAAATTTTGCCCCGTTTTAAATTCGCCCAATCGCAGTACCATTGAAGAAATGAGGCTGTGTACTTTGAATTCGCCCACTTAAGACAATTAAGGGTGAAAGGAAAAGAAAACGGGGGCGAAATTTTCTCTGTATACAGTATATCACATGGTCAGTGTTCAGCAAGAAGTCAGAGGTTTTAGGAAGGAAAACTGACACAATCGAGGATTATTCCACTGCAATCTGCAAGAAATTTGGAATTAAAAACATGAAAGCTAGAAAAGATATCAATAATGTGCTAATGTGCTCTATGACGTTTTAATTTCTGGTCCAAATGCAACACAGTTTGCACCAAAATTGTGAAAATGGCGATTGCTGATAATAGGGTGCATTGATTGACCGCTTAATAACTTGACCTTAAGCGGGAAACAACGCAACGTTGCCTTTGTGACGTAACTGACGTCATAATCAAATATGCACAAAATAGCCGCTCGAATCGTCGAAATTGTGTACCAAAATTGATGACAAAAGCAAACCCGCGACCTACCTTAAATTCACATTCAGTGTTTTACGTTGCAGATTAATCGTACACACACACACACACACACACACACACACACACACACCCTCACACACACACACACACATATATATATATATATATATCTCAGAAATTTGCATGGTTCTTGAAATTTACACTTTTCTGGCTTTGTAGTTCTTTTTATTCAAAATATATACCTGTACGTTCACTAATATGGTCAGGATGTCACTTCCTACAGTTTTCAGAAATACCAGTACTGTTCATAAAATAGAGGCACAAGGACCACAAAGATCACCTGAGTAACTTCGGTCCAGCTTCACCATATCCCTCCCTTGTCATACTTATTGTGACCCAACCATACCCCGGGTGTCATGATCTAAATAATTTAGAATCTTAAACTACCCCTGGATGCTTTGATAAAAAAAATTCAGCAATTCTAATCCAGTGGTTCTTCAGAGGAAGTTTAAAAGAAATGTTCTATATATTTCATTGTAAAAGATTTGTTATTGTTGCCTTTACATAAGTTTTATCGGGAGGCCCGGGTTCGATTCTCGTTCGCGGCGCCGCGTCAAACCTAAGACGTAAACATAGGTAGTGACTGTTTCTATGACAAGCGCTTGGCATTAGAGTGAAAGTCACGGGTCTTTCAGATGTGACCTTAAAAACGTCGGCCCCCTGTCACGGTAGAGGTTGGCACGATAAAGAACCCTCAATACTCAATGGCCCTGAGTGCCGAGTATAGGTTTAAATTTGAAGCCCTTCACCGGCTTACGCCGACTCTCTATATGAGTGAAAAATTCTCATAAGGGAATCAATCAATCAATCCACATAAGTTTTGCTTTCTCTGGCCCCAAGGTTCTAGGGAAGATTTTTCGTGTATATTTCAATGTAAAAATTCATTATAATTTAATAACTATGTATAAATTGATAATCTACTCTTCAAACATTTTTTCCCATGTTTACAGGTACTTGTAATTGTACCTTGACCTATGGAGAGAACGATCATAGGCATTTATGCCTGCTGTTCAATCCAATTCAATGAATAAAATATATTCTAAACTAATGTAAAACTTGGATTCCGTGTTGTGGCCCTACCCTACCCCCGGAGACCATGATTTGAACAATTCAGAATTTACACTACCTTATGATGATTCCACACATGTTTCAACTTTTCTGTCCAAATGATTCTAAAGAAGACGATTTTTTATAACCCTACTCTATTTTTTTTCTTTTCTTATTAGCTTCCTATGCAAAGAGCCGGTGTAATAGATGGTCAGAAAAGCTCACTTAAGCTTTCAGCTCGGGTGAGCTGAACACAATTTGTTGTGTTATTTATATTAATATATTATAGAAGTTCTTAAAATCTTAATGTCCTATAAAACTTGGCCATGGCATCTTTTTAAAACATCCTGTGTTTCATATGTATGTTTTTCCTAAAGTTATGATATTTAACTTGATTAGCAAGCCTCAAGTAAATGAATTTTGTTTTAATGGTTAAAATAAAATGTAAATTGTAACAAATTACTGCTATGTTTTTTATGGTTGAAAGTAATGAGAGGTGGTTTAATTTTGCAACAGTTGTGCTTATTGAAAAAGCTAGTTTAAGTTCATTTATTTAACTCGCACCAACAGCAGTGGTACATGAGGTACAGTATATAAAAGTCGTCATATTATTCGTACTTAGGATTTTACTTTTGATCATTTATGGGATATCACCACTGTTTTAAGTTCATAAATATGGTCTGGATGTTATCCACTAGATAAAGTAATACAAATATTGTTCATACCAAAAAAGATTTGTTGTTCCTTAAAACCAACACGACTGTTACTGTAATTATAAATCATAATATTTTCTAAATAAGGCCATCTTTTAAAAAAATTGTTTAGCTGCCCCCTCCCGATCGACTGGCTAAAATGGCAGGAAGCAAATTATTTTTTTGAGTAATGTGGACAGCAGATTGAAAGAAAAATATAGCTTTACATTGACATTTTCTGAAGAAGAAAAAATTCTCACCTACCTACCGATCCTTTTCACCCTGAGTCAGGAAAGGGCAAACTGTATTATTCTTAAGTTGAACTAACTTGACTTCTTTGAAAAACATATGCGCTCCAAATAAAAGCGCAATAAAAGTTGGATGGTGGTCAAATTTGATCATACAATACTCTTCTCTTAAAGATTGCAAAATAGAACACATCTCTGTGTCTCTGTTTCTAACCACCCCTACTGCGGTTTTGGAATCTTCGACTTTTTTTATTGCTAAGGTGGGCCTACGTCCGGTATAAGAAGCAATGCACTTCTTTCTTCAGATTCATCTATTCAATATGAACCCCAAAACAGTAACTGTAGTTTTCTTGTGTGTTATAGTTTGTGTATGCGGGCTTTCTACAACTGATAAGACAAAACAGAATGATGACATAGCCGACATTAAAAATAGACTAGGACATCTTGAACAGTTGATTGGACAACTAGTCACCGGGAATTCATCTTCGGATGTTCTAAAATTTAGTGGTAAGATTTTAATGAAATATTTTTGTTGTTCTTTTTTGGGTAACAGCATTTCCTAAATGTCATACAATTTTGCTTTAATTTAGTTTGCTAACATTTGAAAAGAGTACATATTTTAAGTGACAATAAATGTTTGGATAATTTCATAGCGATATACCTAGACTACTAAAATTTAGTAGTATGTTACATTTGCATTTTAAACATTTTAGTATCTATATTTCTTCTTTTCCATGATCTTCCATGATCTTATATTATAAACATAAAAATTCAATTGATCGCATTTTTCCAGAGCTTAAATTTATTTTAACAGTTGTAGTTCTCATCTTATATAAAATATAACTGTTAAAATAAATTTAAGCTCTAGAAAAAATGCGATCAATAATTTTTTTTGTAAATATGAAGATCATGAAAAAAAAAAGAAATATAGACACAAAAATAATTTAAATGTAATTGTAACATATTACTAATTTTTCTAGTAGTATGAATTTTTCCTTCAAGATAAAGGCCGGTATATCGCTATAAAATTATTCAAACAGTTAGTAATAAATACCACAAAATTCACAAAACTTTCATATAAATGAATAATGAAATTATTCTTTTGGGGGGGAGTGTGGAGGAGGAGCTTTTTACTTTCACTGATGCCTTTGCAAATGCCCCCAAATAGTGGCAAGTACCTCACTTTTAAAAATGTAGATACCTAAAAAAAAAAACTTCAGAATTTAAGAAAAAGTTTCGAAATTACTTCAAATGTAAGAGTAGAGAATGATTTTAGGTTTTTTTTTTTTTTTGTGAAGTTTTTGTCCATAAGATTGATATGCTTGAAAATGGGAAGCAAATGCAGGTCTGTAATTTTCAGAATAAAAACAAATGTTTTAATTTAAAAGAATGATGTTGCGTAGTGATTAAGTTAAAACAAATTAAATAGATAACCATAATAAGTATAATATTGTAATTCTTGTGCAGCGTCCATAGGAAGAGACGAACACGTATCCTTTTCTGCCTACAAAAACCAAACCCAGTCTAATCTGAACCAGAGACACATCATCAAGTTTGAGCAGACGATACTGAACCTTGGAAATCACTATCATCCAGAGGACGGGATATTTATCGCCCCGGTGTCAGGTGTATACCTCTTCCACTGGACCATTACCAATTATAAAAGTTATGCACATACCAACATTTTGGTGGGAGGAAAGGTAATGTCTACAACTACCACCTCAGTAGTATCTAGTAGTTATAATTCAGGATCAGCTTTGGTAATTGTTCACGTACAGAAGGGACAGCATGTTTGGATACAGACTTGCTGTGGTACTGGGCATGAAGTGTATGGAAACACCCTGGCACTTGACAACCGTTTCCAGTCTACATTTTCGGGGACTTTACTCTATTCAGTTTCTTAGAATTAAAGATATGTGTGTGGAAAAAAGACTGCTTGTCAGACACCTTTTTACATACCAGTCTAAAAACTGAGTGATAGAAATAATCATTATATCATGTGAAATATACTAAAGGAAAAAGAAACGCAGGGTAGCATAATATTGGAAAATTTTTTGACCGCATGACCGAAAATAACGAAAATTGACCAGATGAGAAATTTGGTTACTATGCACCAAAATCAGTGTTCAGAATTACTCAACCGTAAAATGTATGACGTCATGTAGGGAAAACGCTAAAAATCCCAAAACACTTGCAATTTGATGATGACGAATTTGTCAACAAATCTTGTTGCACCATTTGAAGCACCTGAGGTATACACATTAATTTTCAATATTTAGAGACGATATTAATTTCTGGTTTTCGAATTGCCTAATTTATGAAAAAGGCAGCAACGGGTAACTAGGCAGTTTCTTGTAAATACCCCCCATAAAATTTGTTACCCGTTGTCAGAGAGGGTCTGGAATGGTTTTCAATCAACCGTGTCCATGACGTTAACGCGAAACAGAGTCATGTTACGAGCGTATTATTCGTCCTGCCTTCTTTTAAATCGCAACCCTACTACCACAAAAACCGCCTTTTACACAGTACACTATTATAATCATTACATTCACACGAAAAATGAAAGAAAACAATTCCGCGATTTGGTTTTTTGCGCCAGTCAACTTACTGTTGTGTTCCTCTCACTGGCGCATGCGCGCGTCGTATGACTAATTTTTTGGCGTGGTTACCCATGCCCAATATAGCCGGGGTTTGAAAGATACTAACGCTGATGAATTCCATGCATAGGGGAAATAACGTTCATGACAGATGTGCAGGAGAGACATTGAAGACAAGAAGAGTTTTCGATTTTCTCTTTTGGGGGGTATCGTCATATGAGCTTCAATAACTCATGAATTATCAGACAAAATGAAATGGGATTTAGGTTATATCTTTTTGAAAGATGAATTTAAAAGTTAGATAGGAATACTGAAGAAAAATTGAAAGAAAAATAAATTTGATTCACCTCAAAAGTTTACCCTGCGTTTCTTTTTCCTTTCAGTATATAATTATTGAATGTTCGTACAGTCAGATTTCATTTTCAAACTCTAATTTACAGTGTAGTTAGAAATACACAATATTGTCTGCAGAAAAATAAATCATGTGTACTAGATATTAGTGATGGTGAAGAACATCTTATGTAACTAAAATAAAAAAAAATCATGCAGATATTAAAAAAGCCTAAACATATGAAATAGAAATGCTGTACAAGACCGTATACACTTTAAAAGAACGGAAATATAAGTAGTAAAAAGATTAATTCAAATAGTAAATATTATTATTAAAGAAAATGATGCACAGTTTCTTATTGCCATTAATTTTCTCATTGCCGTTGGATGGAAAAAGGAATTTGGAAACTGTGCATTTTCTTTTATATTTAAGTAAAAAGGCAACACTTCTTGTTACAGCGTAAACGCTTCCATGGGTCTCTTCAGCTGTTTATCCCTTTAATCTCAACGAGAAATAGTAAGCACCTGAGAAAACATGAAAGCATGAACGTCTTAAGTGAATTTGACAGAGAAAACCTTAATAATCCTTAAAAACAACTTATGATATGTAAAACAATGATCTTTGGCTATACATTTGAACAGATCAGTGCTAGGGCTTCTTCTCAGTTCACATTTCTCTTCTTGTAACAAGTCCAGAGTACCGACAACTGAAACTGTTTGACCGTAGTCCTTGGTGTTTGATTTACAATTGAAAAAGTTTGCTCATGTTACACTTTTTAACAGTTACTAGTATTTACTAGAGCATTTATATGACATGTATTCTTTCTGGCAAGAATTGTCCTATATTAGGGTGCTCATTTGTCCGTATTGATCATTCAAAAGTTTTAGAGATTGGAATAAGATTTCATTTTTGCAGATTAATTGTACACACATGTATATCAGAAATGTGTATAGTCAATCTAGTAAAAAATAGATGTTCCGAATCCAGAACATCTAAGTTTCATTAGATTGGTGAATGGTTAGGGAACATATCACTTTCTGAATTTAGTCGTTTTAATGCGAAATATATACACATGTATGTCCATTAAGCTGGTCGGTCGTTATGTTACACTGTACCTCATACAGTTTACCAGAATAGAACGCATTCACATGTAAACAAAACAAAAAAAAAGGTTTGTTCCATAAGAACAATACAAATGCTTTTAGTTTTCAAAATCATAATGTTTTACATAATGGCGTCTTTGCATAAAACTTGAGCTCATGATATATGTAAGTAACAGCGCCACAAAAGTTGGAAGGAAGTCTGGGTTTCTTCATATCGTATACCTTTTTTTTAATTGCAAAAAAGAAAACAGAGTCTCTGTTTCTTACAAACCCTGCGTTTTTTTTTTATTTCTAGCTCACCTGAGCCAAATGCTCAAATGAACTTTTCTGATCAAAATTTGTCCCTTGTCTGTCGTTGTTGTCGTAAACTTTTCACATGTTCATCTTTTTCTCAAGAACCACTGGGCCGATTTCAATCAAACTTGCCACAAAGTGTCCTTGGGTGAAGGAAATTCAAGTTTTTCAAATGAAGGGCCACGCCCTCTTCCAAGGAGAGAATTATGAATTAGCGAAAAATTAATGGCATCTTTTAAAAATCTTCTTCACAAGAACCACTGGGTCAGGAAAGATAAAACTCATGTGGAAGCATACTCAGGTAGTATAGATTGAAGTTTTTTCAAATCATAACCCCGGGGGTAGGGTTGGGCCACAATGGCATGTTCAAAGTTTTACATATGAATATATAGGAATTTTTTTTAAAAATCTTCTTCTCAAGAACAGCCAAGACATGATTGGTGATATATATACTGGTATATATTTTAATAATATTTGTATAAGCATCCCCAGGTGGTGTAGATTCAAGTTTGTTCAAAACGTGACCCCCGGGGCGTAGGGTGAGGCCACATTGGACGATGAAAGTTTAACATAGGAATATACAGGTAAAATCTTAAACATCTTCTCAAGAACAGTGGCGCCATTGTTGGTCATATTTATATGGATGCATCTGAAGGTGGTGTAGATTCAAGTTTGTACAAATCATGATATGGGATGGGATGGGACCACGACAGACGGTCAAAGTTTTGCTTAGGAATATATAAGAAAAATCTTGAAAAATTTTCTTCTCAAGAACATCAAAGCCACTATTGGTCATATTTATATGGAAGCATCCTCAGGTGGTGTAGATTCAAGTTTGTTCAAACATGTGACTCACGGGGATGGGATAGGGCCACAATGGACGATCAAAGTTTAACATATGAAATATAGGAAAAGTCTTCTAAAATCTTTTTCTCGAGAACATCAAAGTCATGGGTGGTCATATTTATGTGGAAGCATCCTCAGGTGGTGTATAGATTCAAGTTTGTTCAAGTTCATGACCCCCTGGGTGGGGTGGAGCCAGAATGGATGGTCAAAGTTTAGCATAGGAATATATAGGGAAAATCTTCTCAAGAACAGCAAAGCCATGGTTTGTCATTATTTGAAAGCATCCTCAGATAGTGTAGATTCAGTTTTGTTCAAATCGTACCCCCTCCTCTTTACCCCTTCTTTCTTTTAGGGTAGGTCGAGACCACTCATGCATTTAAGCTTTTTAATACTAAACTGATTTTTGCTTTTTTCCTAGCCACAGTACTCAGGTGAGCGATGTGGCCCCTGGGCCTCTTGTTATTGCTAAGGAGGGCCTACGTCTGGTATAAAAAGCAAAGCATTTCTTTCTTCGGATTCATCTGTTCAATATGAACCCCACCACAGCATCATTAGTTTTCTTGTGTGTAATAATGTGTTTAAGCGGCCTTTCTACAACTGATAAGACAAAACAGAATGATGATGTAGCCGACATTAAAAACAGACTAGGACATCTTGAACAGTTGATTGGACAACTAGTCACCGGGAATTCATCTTCGGATGTTCTAAAATTTGGTGGTAAGATTTTAACGAAATATTCTTGTTCTTTTTGGGGGTGGGGTGGGGTTCACAGCATTTCCAATAAGTCATTCAATCTTACTTAATACTAGTACTAGTATTAAAAGTCTAGTACTGAAAATAATTACATGTAGCTTAAATTTAGTATTGTGTTATCTTTCCAATTTTCTAATTGATCGAATTTTTCAGATTTAGTTGTAGCATTTGATCTTTTGTATATTTTTGGAAGTAATATTATTATTTTTACAAAACTTTTATATAAAATTTTAGAGAACGAAAAAAAAAAGATACTAACGAGACTGTTTCTTTTCTATTCCGCAAGCAATGGCAAACACCTTACTTTTTGTAATTTTTATAGGTACATGTATACATACTTGATGTTTAAAACTTTGGAAGTTAACAAAGAAATACGTTCGAAATCACAAAATATGCTAGAGTAGAATAATGGTTTTAAACTTATTTTGTTGCCCAAGTTTATATCCTAGGGATTGGTATACTTGAATGTAGGGATCAAATGCAGATAAGTCTGTGCGACTTTCAGATCAAAGAATATTTCAATTTATTAAAGATGTTTCATGGTGATTAAGTTAAAACGAATTTGCAAATAGGTAACTCAGTAACTGTAAATTTAGTAATATTTTTATTCTTGTGCGGCTTTCACAGGACGAAACGAACAAGTTTCCTTTTCTGCTTACAAGAACCAAACTTAGGGTGGACTAAATAAGAGACACATTATCAAGTCTGAGAAGACGATACTGAACCTGGGAAATCACTACCACCCAGAGGACGGGATATTCATCGCCCCGTTGTCAGGTGTATACCTCTTCCACTGGACCATTACCAATTATGGAGATTATGCATATACAAACATTTTGGTGGGAGGAAAGGTTATGTCTACAACTACCACCTCAGTAGTATCTGGACATTATAATTCCGGATCCGCTTTGGTAATTGTTCACGTACAGAAGGGACAGCATGTTTGGATTCAGACCTGCTGTGGTACTGCAAATGAAGTAATAGGAAATACCCTGGGGCTCGACAACAGTTTCCAGTCTACTTTTTCCGGGACATTACTCTTTCAAATTTCATAAAATTAAAGTCTGTTTAAAAAAAAAAGTGATATACGTAATTTAATACCATTTTAGAAACTGCCGATAGAAGTAATCAAATATGTAAAAATATAATTGTGGAGTACTGTTCGATCCATCATGTTTTCATTTTTTCTCTCCAAATCTATCATAGCAAGTTTAGCAGAAAAGATGGAGTCAACTTAAAAAAAGCATAGTGTACAACAAATCAAAAAGAACCTGTTATGTCACAAGAAATGACAAATTTCATGCAGATATTATGCCTAAGTATATGAAATGAAAATGCTTTTCAAAACAGTACCATCAGAATTGGCAAAATGAATTGATTGTTCATTGTCACTTTGTGTGATTTAGGCCTGGAATTCACCTTGTACCCTAAATTGGAAAAATCAAACTAGGCTTGAATAGGCGATGAAAAGAAAGTAGTCTCCAAATGATGTACGACGGTTGATCCAAAAGCAATGTCAAAGTGTCCATCTCTTTTATATTTGGCTTCATGTTATCAAATACAATACCGTGGTATACCAAAATATGTATAAATAACAAGGAAATTTTGGTTTAATAATTTTAAATTAAATTCATTTTATAGAAGTTTCAAACATAAAGCACAAGGGGTGTCACCGCGTCACAACTGAATGTCCCGTTTAAAAAGACCTAAATTAAGTACTCAAATCCTCAGCAAGGAAGGATAACTCTTAAATTTATAATCTTATTCAAAAAGTTTTAAAATGAAGCTTAAAAATTAAATCTTTTCACGCAACATTTTTCATTTTATACCTCTCAATCTGCTTGAAGGTTTTCTGAAGTTCTCAGAAAGGTCTTATAAAAAGTAGAAACTTTTACCCCATAAAAGTATTTTAAAATTACATTTTTAGAGAAATTGACGTTCATTTTAATCTGACCATAGATACCAATGTTTATTTACATGATATAAAAATAGAAATGATTAATGATGTTTTGCAAAGATATGAAAATCTGTATACATTATGCATTGTAAAATGCCCAACGTTGATAGAAGAAATTAAAGCACATTATATGTATAAAAATTGTGTAATTTCTTCAAAAGCCTGGATACCCATGATTTTTATCTCTAAAATGTGTTTTTTGATGAAATTTGAATTGTAAAATGCAAAGTAGGTGTTTTTATTCGTATTTCCAAAAAAATTACTATTATTTGAGATTTACTAATTTTCCCTATATAATATGATTTACTTTGAAGATGGAGTTTGAAGAATTATCGTGGGCATAAACACTTAACTTTGAGAATTTAGAGACATTTTGTGAGCATTTTCAGTTAGTCAATGCCTGAGTTTCAGAACCTGTGGATTGGAGTAAATATTGCCAATAATTTTTAAAGACAAAATTTACGTCATTTTTTTGTCTAATCAGTGGAAAACTTAATGACGTTCTTGCTATATTTTTTTAGTTATGAAATTCGTGTTTTACTCAGATGCATTGAACAAAGGAAGTATCAAAATAGGGAAAAAACGCCACAACACAACGAGCTGTATTGCATATTTACTTCAAAATGGGGAAATTACTGGTAGAGACAGTTACATTGATTAATAAGACTCACGGCGAATGTAAATAAGAATATTGTGATTTTGGGGAGGGTGATGGTTCATTGAATGAATAATATCGGGCAGGAAGACCGAAAGATTGGAGGTCGGACAGATACGTTTAACTGGAATGTCAAAAGACATGCGTGTATCTGTTATGCACAGGATACAAGAACATATCTTGTTACACTGTTCAAAGAATTTTGTGAACGTGTTCGTGAATCTTAAATATTTTAAGAAACGTTTGAAAGTACATGTATGCTGGTGCCGTTATTCAGATGCGGCGGATTCCAAAATCGTCCTTTGTACAGACTGTTGTATAAAATACGATATTTTTTAAAGTATAAATCATATTGGATTGAAATTTTTAGGTCCGAATTGATATAAATATAGCTTCAGTCATTTATAATTTTGTTGTTTTATGTCGACTAGTAGCAATTTTACAGAAGTTGTGACAATACTTTTGGATTAACCCTCGTATCAATTTCATTCTTTGCGAAAAAAAGGAGTACTAAACCTTATTATTGATTTAACGAATAACTGTCTTATTTTTCGATTTCATGAAGTGATCAATCGATTGGCTTGCGTGATCATTTGCATAAACATCGAAGGCGTTTATGCATAAAATTATCACGCAAGCCAATCGATTGACCATCTTCATGAAATTGAGAAATCTGACAGTTATTCCTTATATTTACATGCTTTGATTCCGCCAATCCACGTGCTCCAAGCCCTGCTTCTGTCTAGCAGTTTGTTCCGCCCTGCACGTGGTTTTTTTGGAACCGCGCCAATACATTGATGGGGAAATAAAGTACATTTACATTTGGTAATTTTATCTCGGACAAAGACATTGGAAATGTAAATATAAGGTTTTTGTAGACCTCTACATTAAGTAATATTTGTAATTTTTTTTTGCAGCATCCATGTGTCTTTATAAACTAAATAATTAACAATAAATTTGTGTAATAATGTATTTATTAATCTATTTATGATCAATTATGTTTTTATTCATATGAGTGACATATGCATGACTTATCGATAAAACACCTTTTATTTAAAAATATACAATCTTATAATGTACAACAACTGAAAAATTCATGGACGGAATTCGATGTCCTAGACATTTGCCTATAAAATGTTTCTGCACCAAAATAAAATGCAAGGCACATAACTGTGATCTTATCGTAGACTCAATCTACAACACATGGACAAAAATATCATAAAAGTGCATGACTGGACGGCAGCAAAAGTAATATCATGTTACACAGAGATTACTATTTCTATTGTACATTTATGTTGAGACGTCAAATTAAACACAATACTCATTGCACAAAATACATAAACCAAAACACTACAGGGATGGTACAATCTAAAACAATGTATCAAACTTAGTATAAATTGTTTGATTACTAGATTCACAACAATAAATAAGTGATCAAACTTATTTACAATACTCAGATCATCAGAAAGCAATACATTGTACATACTTAAACAATTAAAGGAAAATAATTTAAATCAAAGTTAAGCATTAATCAAAATACAATACAGAAAAATGTACTATATTTTGTGATTATAAATGTACTGTATTTTGTGATTAAATATGTATAAATATATTTAATAAAATTCAAGGAAAAATGCCATCTTCTGTTAATTTCTTGATGAAAAAATCCCTGATTTTTGTTCATAATATTCCTGTAAATTTATTTTGTTTGCAACCTCCTATAAAATGTTTAAGATTGATAAAAATAATGTTACGAAACCATATTTTGAAAGTTTATGATTTATTCTGCTTTTATCCAAAGGGACTTTTTACTTAGGGAATAACTATCTTTTAATTTGTTATAATTTGACCTGTAATGGCGATTTATTGGTCTCAAATAGAGTTTTAAGAGCAATGTACCAGCACTTAAAAGATATTTATTTCCATTTTCTTTCAGTATACAAGGTATACACTTTGTTTGATGTCTATGTCCTATTTCATTCAGTTTTGTTATATGAAATTCAGTAAAACTTATCTAAAGTTCCAAATAAATTGGCCAGATTAGAAAAAGTTCTGGTTTAGACAACACTTTAAAACAACTAAATTATGACAAGGGACAAACTTTTTTTTGGATTAGACAAGATTTCAGAGTATTCAACATCTAGATTAGACAAGTTTCACTGTATATACAATGTACATCCTGAAACATTGTGTTTTTGAATTGACAATCCAAAGCTTTCCTGCAATGCTCAATTAACAGCCTTAGATAAGTTTTACTGAATTTCATATAACAAAACTGAATGAAATAGGACGTAGACATCAAACAAAACAATAGCATTTAAATGCATTATTTTATAACTTTACACATAAAGTTTAAACATTAAGTAAGAGGTTTCCTAACCTCATTGAAGCCTAAAATAATGACTTTACAGTAAATAAATGTTTTAAAATTAATATTGTTGATAAAACCATATCTGACCAGTACATGTACCTGTATGTGTTATCATAAACAAAGAACCTGAGGCTATGATTCAGTATCCCTGTAAAACAGCGCTGATCCTGACAGTTTATCTGTACTGTGATAGTCCTGTCTCCCTGGTCCCCGGGAAAGTCCCTCCCGCACCAGGCTGGTGTTCTCCCGAGACAGGTTTATAGATTTCTTCAGCTGTTCATAACTCCAGTTCATCTGCTGAATTTCGTTGTGATGTCGACGTTTAGTGTCCTCCATTTCCTTCAGCAGATGGTCATTTGTATTCACTAATGATCTACAGAAAGTATAAACAGAATAAGTGGAAGGCCAACTAATTAGACCATCCATAAAAACTACCAAGCCAAGCTCTCTCAATGATAGTTACTGTTGAATAAAAAATGATAATTTTGGAATAAATATTTAAACATAAATATGGGAGATTTTTATCTTCTTTATCTAACTTGGCTTATCACCACAAAACAATATTGATTCTATACCAAAGGATGCCAATTCTTCAAGATGACTTGAAATATTATCTTTTCAAAATTTGCGCAAGTACTTTATGTTTTACCGAGTACTGTACTAAGTACTTAGTCGAATGCTACACATGTACTTACTGTATGTGCAATTCTCATTAGACAAGCAGATAAATATTTTTTTCCACCATGACTTACTTGTGACTCTGCTGTAACATAGAGGCTAGTTCCTGAACCTGACCAAACTGTTTCAGTCTGATCTGTAACATTTCCACCTCGGACTTCAGTATCTCATTCTGTCTTTGTAAGTCATCTGTAAAACACAGTTATTTTCAATTCAATTCATTCTAAGCTCTTTAACAGTATATTTTATTTTAGATACTGTGAGTCGTTTTAATTCCACGGTGTCAAAATTTCACGATATCTTAAAAAGTACCAATTGCGATGATTTAATTTCACGATGCAAGAAATTTTGTAAAGTGTATAATCATTTAAACGTTTTTAATAACTAAAACTGAAATTCCAAAATAATAATAAAATTGTACTAAAACAGTACCAAGATTACCTATATTAAAAAAGATAAAAGACTCAACTAAAAATAATACTTAGTAAAGGGTTTTTAAAAAATTATTTTAGAAAACTACTCATTTTATTTCATGGGTGATGGTGGGATTTAAAGTTCAAGGGTAACCTGAATTTTATTGATATATGGGGACAGCATTGGTAACTTGCATACAGAAGCAATATGTTGCCTAACTTATTCCTCTTTCAGAATATAAATTTGTAGGTAGGTGTGTCCCTAAGAATCCATAAGCATTGGTTCCCCATAAACAATGATGATACCAAAGTAAAAAGAAATAAGGAAAAAAAATGTATTTTAAACATATGTTTAAAATTTACAAAAATGTAGCCTGTACCAAGTTGTGCTGGATTGAGACTGGAGACTGTTGAGAGTTTTGAGTCCTCCACTTCTTTGAGTTGAAATGACAGCTTTCTATTTTCATTCATGTACTTCTGTAACTTGTCCTTAAGTTGCTCCTGTTAAAGAAAAATATTCTTCTATACACTTTTTGTTGATTTTCTTTTTGTATAAGAAACTAAAAGAAGATTTTTTAACACATACACTTTTCAGAAAATGAAGCTAAAAACTACTTATTTAAAACTAGCAATGATTTCAAATACATATGAAATGATCACAAGCTTCACCACGAAAAATTTAACATGCAGTTTCTCTAATAGAGAGACTGTATAGCTTTTAACTTTGACAGACGTACATGTACCACATCTTTGTAGGCAGTACATTTAACTTTGACAGACATACCACATCTTTGTAAGCCTTTGTGAGGGAGTTATAACTTTGACAGACATACCACATCTTTGTAAGCCTTTGTGAGGGAGTTATAACTTTGACAGACATACCACATCTTTGTAGGCTTTTGTGAGGGAGTTTTTCAGTTGGGATTCGTTGACAGAACTATCTGCTAAGTTGGCTTTGGTGGCTTCTTCATACTTCCTCAGATGGTAGTTCTCATCCTGGAGAGTTTTTAGATGACCCTCTAGTTGATGCCGCTTTTCTGTCTCGTTGTCTGATTTCATGAAGTTTTCAATCACACCATAGGCAAGAGCTGTAATGATTTTTTTAAAAAATCAAATGAAATAAAACAGTAGTTTTTGAAATCATGGATATCTATTTTTTTTTCAATTTAAATTCAAACATTCTTCATCTTTTCTATTGCTCTATATTTGCTCTCTGACAATTTTTCTACTTTTTCACGTAATGAATACTGTATACAGTTTTCGTTCAACCTCGGTTGAAAATTTTTATAATTTCTTAAACAAACAGTGACTGGGTGAATTTAAAATGGGGCAAAATCGTTTGCAAGTGTGAAAGGGCGAAAATAAAACGGGGCGAAAATAACCCTGTATACAGTATTCTTGTAAATATTTCGTAGAATGAAAATTTACCTTTGAACTTGGCATGCTTATGTAGGGACTTTGAACCATTCCAATATCGATCAACTAAATCCAGTATTTTGAGAAGGAAGGCCCTATTTTCTGGTGTTTCTGGGGCCATACCCCTCATACTACCACTAGTAATCTTAGAATCATCTGGAGAGTTGGGGTGGTCAGTACCATTCACTCTGTGGATCCCAAAGTCATCCTTATAACAGAATATTATAACTTTGTTACTCATTCTTCAAATAATTTTCTTAAGATCTTCTATGTGTAAAGGCAATATACCCTGGATCATCTCAATTGTCTTAAAGAAATTTTATCTTCCAAAGCATGCACACTATATGTATAAAACCCCCAAGATTTGGTAGATGAATTGTAAATGATTAGTGTTTTTATATAAGTGAGGTCAAAAACAATACAAACATATTACGTATAACCCTGTTACCTCTACTTTTTTGGAAGGAGCACTGTTTGATCGCTGATGCATGTCCTCATCTTCACCAAATGATCTTCTCCTCTGTGTCGGTACACGAGGTGGATCCTGGATTATTTCCCTTTGATTCAAGTTGCGATCCAATTCTAAATATCCAAGACAATATAACTGCAGCTAATTTCTCAAATCACTCGAAATTAAAAAGATATTACATAAAAAGATTTCCAATATATCATTACTTGTAAATTATTAGAAACATTTATATATATTGTGATAAATTACATCTCAATACTGTGAAACAGGTAATGTTACAAATACTAAGAACACATTTTGAAGTGACTATAGGTCTGTTCATGATCCTGACCTGCATTAGGGTGGGGTGTAAAGTAGCCATGGCTCTTAAACTTATTGTAGGCCTCCGCCTCATCCTCGTACTGTAGATTGACATCATGGCTAAAAAGATAGCGAGTCTCATCAAATGTCTTACTTTATTTCAAAGAATGAAAATTCTTCAATAAACTATAATCTTAAAGTTTCACTCTGAATTCAACCACTTTATTATGTCAGGAAACTAAAAAATAGTGAACGTAAGGCTCTAATTATAATGGTTTATCGATGATATACCAAGAATCATATTTTACCACATTTAAAAATTACCACATGTTACTAGATGTACACATGTAGGTGAAATTCACTGTTTTTAGAACTTTATAATAAAAAAATTAATACCAATGCATATAGTTTGGAGGAAATATTAAAATTCATGTACAGTTGTATAAATGAAGTATGTATCTAAGTCTGATAAAAAGATGAGAACTCACCGTGACTGGGGATCATCATAAGATGTAACGTTCACCACGGGAATGTTGGGATATTTCTCTGCATAACCTTTTAACCTTTCATCCATTACAACCGCAGGTGTTGGACTAGTGGGTCTCTATTAAAAGAAATTCTCCATTATAAATTTCAGTACAAATTCAACCAGCAAGCTGAATTACATTTATGTTTAATTTTGCGAGTTGATAAAAATTTTGTGGAAATGGAGATCAGGAATGAAGAAGCCATTTGAGGTGAGACATATTCTTACTAGGGGTGTAAAGGTATTCAGGGATATTGTGATACATTTTAATTGAAGTTTATAACAAAAACAACAATCTGGAACTTTGCATACTTTAGATATGTTAATCAGTGTTTGTAAGTTAGAATTCACATTGTTTGACTGCTTTAATTTTTATCTTGAGAAATAATAATTAATATATAAAAATATAATTTTGTATAATTTGTATTTGATACTGTAAACGTATTACATTTGGCTACGTATTCTTTTTAGCGATTTTGGCGCAGAGAAACTTCAGCTAATTTAAGTACATTACTAAATGTATTGCACATATATACATTAATAAGAACATCAAGAAATGTGCTAATTCAAATCTACGCTAACTTGTTCTAAATTCAATTTCAGCCAAATATCGTACACGCTAAATATAATACATTTACAGTACTTCATAAATTTTCTTTTTATAGATTGAAATTTTCACTTGCATATTCCTAAAAATATAACATTGTTTACTTTTATATTACATACTATTACATGCAGTAGTAACTTTTGTAGGACAAATAAAAAAGAAAAATAATTTTATCAATATGTATCATGATTCACAAGCCAAAAAACATTGATATATGATGATACATTTTCTGTGTATCATTACTGCTCCTTAGTTCTTACCTCCCTAGGGCTATCTGTTTGTTCAGTATCCATGCTTTTCAAAACTAGATTGCAAAATGCAGAAAAATTTGTTGATTAATATAAAATGAATATTTTATATGAACCAAAGCTGAGTACAAAGTCATGTAAAACATTATATTATAAACGGAATTTTCAACTGTTTTGTCTTTGGCTCAGGTGTCAGAGCTAACAAGTCAGTTTTCATCAAAAGCATGTCCTCTCATATATTTACTGTACACTAAACACAGTGCAATATTTACCATCCAATGAGTACTCCTGTGCTTGGTCTTCTTTTGCAGATGACCCAGTTATTGGACGAGGTCGACTAAGGTCACCACCTGACCTTGCTATTAGGTCAAGGACAGCTACATCATCATCATCTAGGGCTAAGAAAACAAAGTGTATTAACTTTGTATCAATTCAATTGAAAACAAAAACTCCAATATTTATTTTTTTAAGAAGCATTCTCTTACATCAAATATTTTCATTAAATGAAGAATTTACAAAGTTAAACTTTATTAATCTGAATTCAATAAGACCAAAAAACAGAGATATCCAAAGATTTAAAATATCTAAGGTAAAATACCCAGTTCTTGAGGGAAAAAATGGTTGAAATTTCCAAAATACTTTCACATAACCAAGGTATTTGAGATATTGATGTTCAAGATACTGAAGTTCAACTGTATTTTGATCTCTACTCCATGTCAAATCCATGACCATCTCCAAACCACACCTTATGTTTATATCTCTGACATCACTGATATAAGCATTGCATCACTTATCTAAATAAACTTACCACTGACCCCTTTGCCGACCCCCCTGACCATCTCTGCCCGTGGGTTGGGTGCTCTCTGTTCAGGCTCCTCTTGGCGGGGGTGATGGGTCATCTCTGTAGCCTGACTAGAACTGAAGTGGACCAGGGCGGCCTGTCTTTCTCTGTCCCTCACGCCTCTGTCATCTGAAGCACAACAACAGAAAATGAACTTACAAGAATTTATCCAAAAAAAAAATAAACAGGTGCTATATACATAACTGAATTCATTTAATTTACTTCATTGGCCCTGTATATTGTTTAGGATGAATATGAAATTAAAAGACTTAAAAAAAATTTTGGGTCAAAAATTTATTGTAGTTTTTTTTTTGATAAATAATGTTTTGAAAGATGATTCAAATGCATTTTCATATCATTTTTTTTTTTCAAAATATGATTCATTGACATATCTTTTAACTTTGCTAAGTTGAAACTTGAATGTCATTGAATAATAATAATTAATATAGGTCCACTAAACCACTACATTTAACTATATGTGTATTTTAATGTAAGTCAGAATTATCTGCTATCTTTTCAACAATAACAGAAAAGTGATCACAGATTTTAATCAAATAGATTTACTCTTTCTGAAAAAAATTCCAAATAACAATATTTTTGCTCTTGACATGGAATATGATATAAGTAAAATGCCTGATGTGTTGTAGACATTATCCAGTATTATTACCGGTAAGTAAATTATCACACTAAAACATCTTACCCAGTTTTTGTAAGTTTGGCAGCATGTGAATCATGTAGAGTCTGTAGTCCGGTTCTGTGCGGGTGATGGGGTTCAGTCGCAGATCTAGATCCTTCAGACTCGTGTTAAATCGCAATTTCTTCAACTCATCCATTGTCTCTATATTGTTGTAATATCTTAACTCATTAAGGATTGTGTGATGAGGAATGACATGTACATGTAGGTGCTTGTATACTAGTTTTCTTTGCAATTATGCAAATTACCTATTAAAGCTAAGTTTGAATAAAACTAAGAAAAAAGATACAGATTGAGCTTCTCCAGCAACTTTAAATGTTCCAGACCCTGCAAATATAACATTCTGAGACATCAAAAAGACATTTTCAAATTATATTGGTGAGTAACATTTCATTTCATATTTCAAAACATTTTTTCTTGAATCATAAATACCTTTATCATTTCTTCTAAAATTTCTTGAATGAATAAGATGCAAATAATTTTTATTTTAAACTAGATGTAGAACAAAGGCAATCAACTATAACATAGCCCAACTTGTTGAATATAACATAGCCCAACTCATTGGATATAACATAGCATGACTCTTTGAATATAACATAGCACGACTCATTGAATATAACATAGAATGACTCATTGAATATAACATAGCATGACTCTTTGAATATAACATAGCATGACTCATTGAATATAACATAGTATGACTCATTGAATATAATATAGCATGACTCATTGAATATAACATAGCATGACTCATTGAATATAACATAGCCCAACTCATTGATTGAATATAACATAGCATGACTCATTGAATGTTATCTTTAAGTAAGGAAAAGTCCCAACTAAACAGATCTAGTAGTGTGCATCTTTAGATGCAACATTTACTGGTATGCAAGTTTGGTCCACACAGGGCTTGCATTTTCTTGGAAATGGACCTGCTCAAAAATCTTAATTTGTCACTCATCTTGAAAAGGTAGGTCAGATCCAACATCTGAAACAAGAGCAATAGTGTGCATCCCTGGATGAATCAATCATGCAAGTCTCCTCTAGCAAGTAAGGAAGTGTGCATCCCTTGATGTATCATCCACACAAGTTTGGTCATTTATGTCTTGTATTTTGTTGGAAGTGGAACTGCTCCAAAACATTAATCTGGTCATTTATCTTGAAAATGTAGATCAAAACCAGTGTTCAAAACTGATCTAGTTGAGTGCATCAAAGTATGTCAGTATCATCTGTGTGAGTTTGGTCTGCAAAGGACTTATATCTAATTAGAATTAACATGCTCGGAATCTTTGACCTGATCACTCATGTGTAAAATGTAGGTCAGGTCCAGCTGATACTGACTGGTAGTGTGCATCCTTAGATGTATCATCAATGCAAGTTTGGTTAACAAAGAGCTTATAGTTACTTGAAAATGATAATCTGATCTGAAAACATTACCCTGCATGTTCTTTGATTGAAAATACAGCATTTGGCACCAATTTTCAGTACAAACACACTATTAACATCATCCATACATCTTTTATTAATATTTAAGTACTTAAAGAGGAGTCTGCCAAGTGCTCCACTTTAGAACCTATATATTAACCTGGGACACAGGTGCTGTGGGTACCACATAAGTCCCAGTTCACTGAGATGATCCAAAAGAATCTTACCTGTAGACTAGCTATGGAATTCCTTGAGAGATCTAGTGACTTTAATCTGGAAAACTTCCGAAGAGAATTTCCCAGACAAACGACCTTC
The DNA here is from genome assembly GCF_032062105.1 of Saccostrea cuccullata. Taxonomy (NCBI): domain Eukaryota; kingdom Metazoa; phylum Mollusca; class Bivalvia; order Ostreida; family Ostreidae; genus Saccostrea; species Saccostrea cuccullata. The sequence goes on along the minus strand of NW_026926108.1, from coordinate 185,545 downwards.
TCATGATAGGTCCCTGGTAGTGATAAAGCTTTGACATCCTCTGAAATATTTCAGGTGAATCAAAATGTAGAATCATAATAAGAACTTTTTCTACATGTTTAGAGTGCATGCAGTATATATAAATGTATATTAGCGAGCGCAGCGAGGCGGCGCGAAGCGCCGCTCGCATAGCGAGCTCAATAGACTAACGTGTACGAACAGAGGAAATTCAGGTTGAAATCTGCACATTGTTCCAAGAAATTTTTATCTCACCGCGTGAAAAAATTCCAAACTCCCAATAATCCTTTGCGGTGCATAGCAACGTGGTGGCTAAAACATAGCAACAACTTACTTTAAAAATTACAAACAATGATTTAATGCAATCTCCATGCCACAAAACTATCGTTTGCGTCCTAAGACAACAGGACTTTTTAACGTCATACTTTCGTCACTTAAATGGTTCGGGTATTTCCAATTTTGTAAAACTCCTGAAAGTTCGGAAGTATGCTTGGGAAGTGATTTCTTTTTATTGTTTAGTTTTCTTCTTTTTCTTGAATGATAGGCAGTGCATGTACCATGTGTACATGTGTAGGTTTATGATAGTACATAACTGCACTCGCCCGAACGGTCACACCGTAAAACATATTATTTTAACAAATAAAATGTCTTCAATTTCTCTTGTTAGGAGCCAATTTTAAATTTTATTTCACCTTTTTAATATGTAAATGTATGATTTTTTTTAAGGTAATGTAAATGCATTTCATATATCATGTATATTTAACATATCAGGCCAAGAAAGAAATGGGTTCGATTATTACAAATGCCAAATAATTAGGGTCAATCAAGTATTAGTCTTGAATATTTTTTTCTCAGGCCTCAGATGTATGTACATTTGAACAAGGCAATAATTTAAACCCTTTTACAGGATTAAAGTACAGCATTAAATGTCAGAAGTACTTTTTATAAGTTTATTGGTAGTTTGATGATATTTTAAATGCCATCCATTCTCATGCATCTCTAATTTAACATTTTGAAGTGGAAAACAATCACCTGTTATTTACAAGATCTGATAAGAACCAATGCTATGTTCCAATAATAAGAATGTTGACCACCGCCGAACATGTTTCGACACGCCCACTTCCAAATTTGAATCAATGAATGGCAATCAGAATTTAATTCAGTAACGATATGCATATATCACAAAAGTTATTGTTAGACAAAAACATTACATACTTTTATTTAAAAAGTGTTCAAAAACGAAATCTTTTATAAAACATGGGTGTTGACAGAGACCCGGCATAGTTCTGTTACACATGCTTTTAAAACAATGCATACACAGCTGCAAGTTTAGTAAAAATATGTAAAGCTAGCAATTTAAGGTGTGTTTACATTTTAAAAACTGCATTATCCTCACCTAAATTGTCGTGTTGTAGATTCACACGATTTCGAATGACTTCTTCTGACAATGTGAGCGCCATGTTTTCAAAACATTAAAAATTGTATACGAGTCGAACATGGGCTTCAAATCCGTAAAAACGATAACCAAAATTTCTTTCTATTTTAGATAAATTTGATTTAAACAATTTTATTCATAAAATTGTTTCATCATGGGTTAAATAGATCACTTATTTATTCGGAATGAATAATAAATTATCAATATAGTAATTTTCTATCTTCATCGGGTTCGATATTCAATTAATTCAGTTCATCAAAACTTGCTCATGCCTGGTTACTCTTTCAGAATGGTAAACAAGTTATGACAGAAACACGGTACCTGGGTTTAGAAAATCAGGAATACCCAGCAAAATGACGAGCTTAGACATTATCATGGTAATGGCACTCAAATCATAATGACAACATCTACAAAATCCTACATCTGAAACTTTTTTTCCTTCAACATCTGATATTTTGTCAAACTGTTATTTTTCTTTAGTTTAACAAGTTTGCAATCAAAACATGCTACAGAACGATTTAAATTGTGTAAAGTACATGCATTTAGATATATATGAAATATATTTGTGACTCAATTTATTGATAACTTTGAGAAATCTGGAGAATTAATTTTTTTAATTACGTGAAACCATTCCTACATGGCACACTTTATAAGAACTTGCATATTATTGATTAAAATGCATCTGTGACAATTTGAGGAACTCATTAAGAGAGGAAAATATATAATAAGTCATCATAAAGTTTTAGAAGAAACACATTTAGTAATTATAACTTTATGATTGACTTTCACAGAAAGCAGTGGATGACCTGTACAGTTTTCGAGATCATTTTGTGGAGAATCATGGGATTGAGAAGGCAGCTCAAAAGACAGAGGAAGTCAGCAAGCTCATGAAAGAAACTCTGAAAACTTTAGAAACTCATAAAGGTTGTCAGTTCATTGTCATATTCTCATAATGATGTTTTGTCCCTGGTTCCCTTTTATGATACTTTCAAAGAGTTTGCAATGAAACATGCAAATATCTCACTTCTGAGGGAACAAAATTACAAATGTCAACCCAATCTTAGGAAAGATCTCAAGGTATTAAGATCTTAAACTTTAAAAAGCTTTAAAAAGTAATTTGCTTAGAAAAACATTGTCGTTAACACCATAAATTATTTACTTTCCCATTTATTTCAGACAACATCAAGGACAAGGCAGTGTTTTACATGTTACAGGGTAAGACACTTAATGTCCTACCAACTCATAGTCCCGAGGCTGAGGAAAATCTGTCCAAAGCTGTCAAGCTTGATCCCAAGCTTGTGGAGGCATGGAACCAGCTCGGAGAAAACTACTGGAAGAAAGGCGATGTTCCTTTAGCCAAAAACTGCTTTACAGGGGCCTTAAATCATGTAAGAACATTGCAAAAAAAAAAAAAAGGAAAAGAAATATGCAGAATAATTTCTATGGAAGCATATAATTTTTTTAATATTACTTTGTTATGAATATTGACTTTACTATTTTTTTTTCCAGGCAAAGAACAAAATATCTTTACGTAATTTGTCTATGGTGTTGCGGCAAATTGGTGGTAACCCATCAGAGCGAGCTAAACTTGTAGAGGAGAGTGTGGAGAAAGCTAAAGAAGCTGTACAGCTGGACATACAGGATGGCAGCTCATGGTGTACGTATTTAAGATAGATAATGCTGAAACCACTTTATTCCATCAAATATATTGATAGAATGAAGCATAAAATATACTGTATCATATTTAAAAAAAAATATTGGTATAAATAATGCACAGTGACACAACAAAAACGTTCATTTGGTGTGAGAATTTTTATTCTAAATAATGTTTGTAGAGCTAAGCTTTGTATGTGTACTTATGTCAGTGTAATTATATTGACCAAGGAGTTTTGTTTCTTTTTTCACAGTGATTTTGGGTAATGCCTATATGTCCCTGTTCTTTGCTGTTGGTCAGGCATCACAAGCTCTGGATCAGAGTATGAAGGCTTACGCACAAGCAGTGAGTATAATACAGACAATGCAGGAATTACATTTAGTATATTTTCATAGGAAAAGAAAATAATTTATTCTCAACAAAAGCTGTTAAAAGTTGAAGAAATATATACAACATCTCAGAAAGATTTTGAGATTTCCTTAATTTGAGTAGATGTTTTTAACATAAGTTCATAGAATTGTAAGTACGGTTGCAGCTGATTCTGAATCAGAATGACTTTCACTTTCAGTTGGTTTTATTTATTTTACAGGAGAAAGATCCAGTGGCGAGAGACAATTCTGACCTACATTTTAACAGAGCAGTGGTGGGTTTATATCAAATATGTAATTTGCTTGGAAAAAATAATCATAATATAAATCTACATTAAATCTTTGGTAAAATTATAGTTGTTAGACATTGCATATAATTATACCTGACCCTTTGTTAGAAATGATTTACTATGTGCATTAATGCTCAGTAGTGCTCTTTTTAGGTCACCTTAGTAACTCAGGTGACCTATTGCTATCTGTTTTCGTCCGTCGTGTGTTAACATTTGAACATTTTCAGCTTCTTCTCTGAAACCACTGAACCAATTTCAACCAAATTTGGTATACAGTATCTATGGGTGAAGGGGAACATAATATATGAATTTCATGGTCCCTGCCCCCCTGGGGCCTGGGGGGTGGTGCCAAAACCACTAAAATTATTGCAATCTTTAAAAATCTTCTCCTTTACTCTTGGACATCAAGCAGGCAAAACTGTTGGCATGAATGTATTGAGCATGGAGTCCTCTACCAAAATTGTGAAATTCATGGCCCCAGGGTCAGGGGTTCTAGTGCTAGGGCGGGGCTATATAGATTATACAGTGAAAATGCATTATTTCTTTAAAAATCTTTTCCTCTGCTCCTGGGTATTAAATAAACTAACTTAGTACATAGTTATGATGAGCAAGAGTGCCTCTTCCAAAACTGTGAATTTTATGGCCCCAGGGTCAGGGGTTCTGGTGTTTAGACGGGGCTCTATTGATTATATAGTGAAAATGCATTTATTCTTTGAAAATCTTCTTCTCCGCTTCTGGGTATTAAATTAACTAACTAAGCACATAGTTATGATGAGCAAGAGTGCCTCTTCCAAAATTGTGAATTTTATGGCCCCAGGGTCAGGGGTTCTAATGCTAGGGAGGGGCTATATAGATTACATAGTGAAAATGCATTATTTCTTTGAAAATCTTTTCCTTTGCTCCTGGGTTTTATGCCAATGATCCAAGTATATATATTTATGATGAAGAAAGGTGCGTCTAGCAAAATGGTTATTTTTTATGCCCCCCCCCATCCCTGGGTCGGGGCGGGGGTTACATAGTCTGAAAATAAAATTTGCAAAATTATGAAATATATGGCCCCAGGGTCCGTGGTTCCTTTGGGATGAGGTGCAAAACTGGTTATAAAGTGGAAGTGCATTTTCTTTTTGTTACTCTGATCAACCTCTGGGTATTAATTAATAGAGTAAGCATGCTAAGTTTATAATTATGATAAGCAATGGTGCCTCTTTCAAAATTATGAATTGTAAATTTCATGGCCTCTTGTTTAAAACACGAACCAAAGTTATTTGTTTGAAAGTTGTTACACGATACTCAGGTGACCTATAAGGCCCATGGGCCTCTTGTTATCAATATGCTATCATACTTTGATTGTTGTGATGTTGTAGGCTTACAAATACGAGGAGAATTACACGGCTGCTTTGTCGGGATTTTCCCGGGCCTCTCAGTTAGACCCCAGCTGGCCTGACCCCCAGACTCACGAGTCACACCTCTTGACTTTCCTCTCCAACGTCAGAGAACTGACACAATCCAAGGTAAAGTTCTGTCCAACTTACGCTGTATTGACTGAACTTGAATGACTTATATGTAATGAGTTGGAGTTATTGCCCTTAAAATGCTTCTTTTGGTTATTTATTCAAGGGCATTAACTGATTTACAAATATCTTTCTTATATTTTGAGTGATTGATATAAGATGTATTTTAAATAAATAACATTTTGGAATAGAAATTAAATAATGAGAAGCATCTATCAGTTAAAATTACTATTTAAATGTGTTTGTGCAATGTTTAGTTCAAATGGTTGGGAAAGACTTGATATATAAAAGTAAATTTATTTATGTTCTGTGTAAAAGTTTTTTGTCTAATAACTTATCCTGAGAAATCTTTATTTTTAGGGGAAGATTAAGCCAAAAAAGCTTCAGTCTATGATCGAGAGCATAAAACCCTCTGACCTTGGACCTTATGGAGGAGGAACCTACACCAGCCCTCTTGGGAAATCGGTGGATTTAGTCAAGTGTAAATTCAGTGACCTGAAGCCAGAGGTCAACCAGAACAAAGTCATCCTGGGCAAGGTCGTTTGTACCATAACCACCAGTCAACCGGTGCCATTGTAAGAAACCTTAATATTTCAATAAATATCGGATACGAAATATTTTATATCACTTTTCATATGTAAGAACTTTATTTTTGCATAATAACATGAGATATTCATTCTCAAAAATTTCATTCATGCATATTCTTTATCAGCACAGGATGTATTATAGAGTTAAAGTATATCATTGAGGGAGTTGGAAGGATTCCAGTTCCCCGGGGCCAGAATTATTTCCCGAGGCGAAGGGAAATAGTCCTGGTCAAGGGGAACTGGAATCTTTCTAACTCCCTTAATGATATACTTCTAAATGTTTTATTACACCGATACAAAAGTAAATTTAAAAAAATAGAGGATTACGAATAACTTGAAATTAGCTCTGAAAGCGAGGATTTGCTCTCTTGACTAACACAAAAGGATTAGTCCATTAACATATTACACTGTGTCACGTGGTCAAGCTGGCTATCTCCAAAAAATCACACAAGTTCAACTAAGTTTAATAAATTTATTTACAAGAAAAAAAATTAACAAAGACCTCACACAATCTACCGCACTCTGATCCACACCTCTTACTCACTATTAAACAGTTAACAAAAAAAAAAAACCAATTCACTTAGTAACCAGTTATCCAATTAACAATCTACCCCGGGTATATATCTCAGTTATCAATGAATGAATGTTTCAATCAATTAATGCCAAATGTTTCCCAATGTAGTGATCGTATCCGTATCATCGATCCTCATCCTCATCATCACCATCATCATGATGATCATCATATAAATAAAACCATGTCAGGTTTGCCACTAGTGTTCATCTAACGAACTATCACAACATTACATGGTTTGACTTATCTGTGTCTGTCCACAGTCAGCGAGTCTTGATCACACACACAGCATCCTTCCGGGCTTTAGTCCTGAAACCTTTCGCTGTGTCACCATGATCAAATGATCCCCTTAGCTTAGTGCATGTACCCAATATCCAGTACCAATATCCCTGACGCTACAATGATGCATACTAATAAGTCACATATTTCACTACATATGTTTGGCAATACCACTATGTATGTTTGGCCATTCATTCTCAATATAAAATAATCAAAAAAGTATTAAGTATAATGGTTACCAGTTAACAAAAGTCAAAACAAATTATTGCCAATATGGCGCACCTTACTTTCAACTTCCGGTCATTCACTTCCGCCCAGACATTTAAACCAAAATTTAAATGGACAAAATATTCTACACAAAGTAACAAAACTGAGTACAAGAAAATAGCGTACATTTAACAGTAAGAACTTTAAACGTTATCGAAATAATACAACAGCCACTCGAACACTCTCGCTAACCGTCACACCTGAGTGGACAACAGGTAAAATGGTGAGAGCTGGCCAAGTTAAGAAATAAGAACGAAGTTGTACTCAATAATAAATTTGCCTTTAAAATAAAAACTATATACAAAGCAAATAATATCATAATATCATAAGTAATACTTACCACGGACCTGTCTCCGTGCCAGTGTCAAGATAAAGCTTGTATGGCTATTAACATATACTAGCTGCTTGGAAAAACGTGTCTGCAGCTACGCTTCTCTGCCGGGAATGACCAGGCCTCAATTGTTCTGGTGGGCTTAGCTATCGTGCAAGGACTTATGGGTAAAATAGGCATAGGGACAAAACATGGGAAATACAAATCACATACACAAGTGCAATAGTGATTGTTACACACTGCTACTCAAGTAAAATCTAGAGGATCACAGATAACTGGGAATTAGCTTCCAAAGCAGGGATTGGCTCATTTGATGCACAGGGATCAGTTGAATCACAGTGATTTTAGGGAATAACCAACATTTAACAATCTAAATTATATATAGGGAAAAATCATCAGAATAATAAATCAGATTAAAATACCTACAATATTGTCAAAGATTTGGATTGTCTGATTTTTACAGCTCATTTTGTATGTACGGTACAATACTGATAAAGATTTTGAATGTCCAATTGTTTTACAGCTCGTTTTGTATGGTGGATGAAGAGGAGACCTGCCTACCAGTCACAGTGTACAACATGGCCCAGGGGTGTGGGGTGAAAATTGGTGACAGTGTGGCTATCCCTGAACCCTACCTTCAAGATGTCAAGGTCAACCACAAAAATCAGGTCAGTCAAGTGTAATAAAGTCAACATCTTATCTGGATCACTGGATCATATTAGAATACTATGTATATGTATGTGTTAAAGACAAGCAATTCATGATAAATATATTCTCATTTTACATAATAAAGTATTTATTTCTCTTTCAGAAGTTTGAATTCAGCAGCATTCGTGTTAACTCGCCATTGGTGCTCGTTGTAAATGGGAAAAAGTTTGGAGTTGACAAACAAGCACCTTCTGTTTTAGCCGTACATACCATGTGTGAATGATCTAAGCAGACATTGATCCATCTCATGATCTGTGTGTGTATGTGTGTGAATAAAAAGTGGCTTACAGCAGTTTATTGACAATTCTGACCAACATTGAAACAACATAATGTTCATTGAATTCCCAAGAAAGCATGTATACCTGTTGATAATAATGAAAGTTAGCTTTTGCTTGATATAAGCTTCATATCATAAGACTAAATTTTCATCATTAAATGATGTTTTACTAAAATATGCTGTTTTCATGTTGTTATTAATCACATTTCCTATACAGTTCATTTAGATCTACATGATGTACGTCATAATTTATATTTATCCAAAAAGGGAAACGTTTTTGGTTGTATACCTGTAACAGAACATTGTTTGGAATGGTGTCGCGCAGAATTGAAGTAAAAATTAAAATAATACATGTAATGCTCATGAAATACCTCAATCAAACTATAAAATATAGTGGATAAGTGGTTTTTAAAAATTATTACAGATATGCAAAGAACTATATGCGGTATATTGCATATATTTGCCCCACAAAAGTCAAATTTTGAAAACTTCCTGAAATGTGCTGAATTCAATAAATTGTATGAGAAATATAAATTAACAGAAATTATTATAGTTTCAAAGCAGTGTATTCACAATTTTCGTTTTAATGACGTCACAAACTAGTCCGATTTTATATCCTTTTTCAGAAAGAGGACAAAATGGACAAAATCTCAGCAATTTTAGCTTTAAAATATAGAGAGCGCAAGTTTGTTCAGGAACAATATTGACATATTTCATTGATATTATCATTCTACACATTATATCAAAATATTAATCCTTAACACACATGCGCTCGGTGACTTTTACTCAAAATATCGACGAAATATGTACATTTTTCTGTAAAATTCATAAAAATCTTATATTTACGTCATTTTTGTGACGTCATTACGTACATATGACGTCATTTCTTATGAAAATATTCAGTGCTTTGAAGTCAGCATATACTCCCCTGTTTAAGAACTTAATTAAATATACCTCCATCAAAGTTTGATTTGGGGGGCAAATATTGGTTATTACCGAATAAAGTTCTTTACGGAGAACTGCAGAGTGTTTGTTTTATTAGTTTTTAAACATCGGGATCGACATCCTATTATTCTACTTTCAGTTTGTTAACGTGGTTAGAAGTTGTTAGTGTTACTCGTGTCAAAAAAATTATAAGTCAGTTGAACCCTATATGGCTTGTAAATTTATTATTTGATGGACAAGAACATGTGGTTCGATCTAACTTTCAATATTAATGTTACAAACTCCGCCGTTTCGACATGGAATATAATTTTCCGGAGACTGGGAAGGATCCCCGATTCGTGCAGTTGCTCCAACAAATGCACAAAGCATTTTCAGTCATGAAATCAAGTCTAAGAATCTGGGAAGAAGCTATAGAAAAGTCTCAGCCATATTTGAAAAGAGTACAGAACTTGTCAGAGCAACATCATTGCTGTGTGCAAGCTCAGGGGTTAGGAGATATTGTAAAAAAGTTTCCTGACGTCAGAGAAAGACTTCTGTATAAAATCGACAAGGAGATCGACAACAATATGGTCCATCTTTACAATGCTGTGTATGTTTCTTATTATATGCAGGAAATATAAAATATTTCAATTATTAATCCTTTATCATGTTTATAAATGATAATGATATGTGCATTTGCCAGGATTGTATGTGTACATGTGTGCATCTGTGTTTATACATGTCCATGCACAATATACAGATTTTCTACAGAACTAGTTATCACATGGTTATGAAAACCGTGTATCGATCACGCATTGACCTGTATACATTCGTGAGGTCAACATTACCGCTCTTTGATTTTTACAATAAGATAAGAAAATATGTCATTTGCGCTAATCGTTATTTCTATACACAAATATAAAGGTTTTCTTGAACATGATTTAAAAGTGTTGAATATCGGATTCTATTCTTTGACGAATGAATAAAAGGTGCTGCGTTTACCATGTTTACGCGCGCTTTTCTCAGGTATTTTTTATGCTTGTAAAGCAGGGGGTATGTAGTAATTGGGGACTTCCACAGAATCTTTGTTACATACATTGTGACCTCATATTCTATTTCTTAATTGGACACATATTTCGGGTTTCCCATTGCAAAACATGGACAGTGCCATTCTTTCTATAATACTGAGGGATACCCATGGCTTATCTGCAACTCCAGCTGTACCACTGAATAAAATTTATTGATACTTTCACAGTTTTTTTTATTACACTGTGCCATTGTGCACCCCCTATTTTACTTTTAGATCCGACACTTACTTTGGATGTCTCTGAGCAACACATGGACTTCCATTTAATATGATGATATGGAAGGCAGTGGGTATCATTTATGAGCTCAGTGCTCACAGTACCTTTAGTTTATTATTAATTTGTTACACTTTCATAATCATTCAAAAATATTTATTTACTTTTGCAGTGATGTTTGCAAAGATGTATGTGATAAAGTTGCAAAGCAGTCTGCAAGATGCCAAGTAGTCTACAACAAAACCAGTGAAGACCTTGACCTACTAACCCAAAGGTCACCTACTTGCCCCTCTGCTGTAGAAATGCTTGAGTGGTTACAAGATAGTGAACACTTAATGATGAATCAGTATCCTTTTCGAACTATTGAACAATCATCAAATGATTTCTTGTTTTAGTAATGCACATGCACTTGATACTGAAACAGTGGAAAGCTAAAAATAAAAGCAAACAAGATATCTCTTAATAAATATTTTATGCTCTTTGGAGGCAGAAATTAAAGTATAGAGTTATTTCATAATTTGGCAACATTTTTAGCTGAGCTCGCTGAAACTGAGACAAGCTTATGCTGTACCCCCTTTTTGTCATCAGCGTCCTGGTTAAAGTTTAGTAGCAAGTCCATTTCCAAGTAAGAACAGGTATAAGCCTTACCTTGACCAGACTTAGATGGATATTGCATCAAGGGTTGCACACCACTAGGCTTGCTTCAGATGCTGGTTGTAATTTTGGAATGATTCAATAGTTAAAGATTTTTAACCTAAGTCCATTTAATTTTATTTTTAACAAAATAAGTCCTACACCACAGCAAACTAGACTCTTATAAGTGATCTTTTTAAGGATGTAGTGATGAGAAAATTCATTTGTTGAAAATGTTTGCCATTCTTCATATTAATATTCAGTGAGGCAAGTTTCATAATCTTTGAATACCCTTGTTTCTGTAATGGAGAGAAGAAAGAACTTTTTGGACAACAAATATTATGAATATGGGTTGCATTTAAATTTTCTTTGACACTACCAGATACTTGATCAGGAAACATTCGCTAGACAAGTTTTCTCTGTCAGACAGGGACCAGGAGTCAGTCCTGTACAAACAGTGGTCCACAGAGGATACAGCTCTGCTACAGACGATAAAAGGTAAGGGGACAAAACTCTTATTACCATACACAATTACCTCAATCCCTTTCTGTATATAATAGTTAGTAAACTAGTGAATCAGTAAGTCTTAAAGAATATTCAGCTCTGTTGTATAGTTAAATTATTTATTTTTTTCCAGGGCATCTCCAGTATTTGGAATTCTTTTTAGAAATGAAGATCTAAGCACAGAGAATTATCTACATCAGAAATCTTAGTTGCCATGTGTGTTTGGAAACTATGACAAGATTGAGGTCTAACAAAAATGTTTTATTTTGTAACATAATATTTTCAGGTAGTTTTGTAGAAAAAACAATACATGTAAATTCAATGAAATTATATGGATTTGAGTTATACATTGACCCAGTAGCAGTGCCTTGGATTAATTAGAAAAGTATGTTTTTAAATCAAACTTACACTTTATTTCTTGTCATCTCCCCCACTGAAAGAAAACATGTTGATTTTGGCATAGTTGTATGTCATTCTCCCAAATATTTAAATAGATAAATAATGAGATGGTGATGAGTAGTTAAGAGAAAACATTCCCACTGAAGACCTGAGGCAGGGATGTTTTCTCTGAACAATTCAATACCATCAAATTATCTATGTTGATATTTAAGAAAATCTTATATAACCCCAGTAGGAATGAATCCAGTCATATGTTCAATGGTGAAATGTACTTCTAATACAACAGTTTCATATGCTTTGTTTTTCTATTAACTTAAGCTGTGATATTGATTTGAATACCATTTTGTGTAAACTTATGGGTAGAAATATGTACGGAGAACCTTCGTGCTCAAGTGACATCACAATAATAATAAATAAGGGTAAATCGAGTATAATGTAGGTGCTTTTAAACATGCAAGTGTTTATATAATGAAATTTTTTAAGTTAAGCATGGATTATTGGTGTGTAAATCACAGACTTGTCATGTAGGCATATTTCATGAAGCATGCTCACAGAAAACTATAACTATTCTTTAATTAACAATAAAGATCTCAAATTACAGTCAAACCTCTTTATATCGATTCATTGGACCAAAGATTAGAAATTAAAAGCAGAAATCCAATATGCAAAGATTTTAATACATGTATAAGTAATGTATACAGTCTGTATATGTAACCATATTCATAAATATTAAATTGTACAATTAAAGAATGTAGATTAAAAAACACAGAATAATATGACAGTATTGTGTAATATTTTTGTTTTTACAAAATACCAGTATATTCTTATATGTGAATACTGACTGTGTTTTCCTGCCTTTCACATTATTCATTCTCACTAATTATAATACGTAGCTTACTTGCACAATATTCTTAACTCAATTTTCTTTATGCATCAACAGTATTTCAATTCTTTGTCACATGTAATTTTAATAGTTACGGTAAAATGTGTGTTTTGTTTATTATCACAGATAGACAAAAATTGCTAAATATAATTTAATTGAAATAAACAAAATAATTCAGTCACAAACTAAAACCGAAATTAACAAAACCATTTAAAAACATAATAAAAGTACTATTCATACAAAACAAATGCGCGTTTGCCATCAAAACTACCAAAAATGCACAAAAATAAACCTCAACATCTAAGTATTGGAGCTAAAACAGAAGCAGTTGAAAAAAGCATCTTGTATATTATTAGAAGTTTGATTTCTAGTACAATATCATCAAGGCCCACGGTCCACAATGCTCACCTGAGAAAAACAGGCCCAGCTGTTGAAGCCAATTCTCCTCTTTATCTTGGTATATGTAAAACTGTGTCTCCTATTGTAGCCCACCCTACCCTTGGGGGTTATGAACTCAACAAACCCAAATCATCACTACCTGAGATTGCTATACATGTAAATAAAACTACTCATGGCTTTGTCGTTTTTGAGAAGAAGTTTGATTTTTTTCTTATATATTCCTTTGTAAACCTTTGTTTGTTAATTGTGGCACCATCATATTTGAAGAAAGTGATATTGTGAAAAGTTAAAACAATGATGACTGACAACATATTCTGATCAGAAAAGCTCACTTGAGCCTTTGGTTCATGTGAGCTAAATTATTAATCATTTACAAATAATTACACCAAACATGTATAACCATACATTTACATAATTTATAGAGGACAAGCAGGAATTGAAATCAGGTATTTTCCTGTATTTTAATGAACCCTCAGTTTCTCATGGTATTCCTTTCTATTTATCTTTCATTTCCCATACATTTCATTCAAAGACCATGCACGGCTGCATGCAGGTCGACTTTAAAAAAAGGGGGGTTATAATTACCTATAAAATAATGACGATGATCATATTTACCTACTATTAAGTCAATTCTTTCATGAAACATACCATTAAATGAATGCATGTAAATTAGAATCTTAAAGATTTTTGATTTAATCAAGATTGTTACAAGTATTGTTTCTACAATACATGTACACTGTACTTATTCTTACCTGGCCTTCAAACCTCTGGTAAAAAAATGTTTAATAAAGATGTTTGTGATAAAATTCATTCCCTGCAGCTTCATAAATAAAAATCTTCAACAAGTTAACCGAAAAAAAAAAAATTCTGGAAAAAATATCGTCGGATAATTTCATAGTCTTTGTGACTATACATGTATATGTGGACATATTTAACATTGGTATCATTATCATATCAAACATCTTCAAAATACAGTTTTTGTAAATTGCAAAAATATAAATATAAACATAATCATTTATTTCAGATACATCAACCATTTGTACAATTAATTGCTTGTACCAAATCTAGCTAGCTCAAACCAGAATACTTTGGTTGATTGAACCAAAAAAAATGGCTGCTTGAAACAAAAAAATCTAGCTCACGCCAGACCAATGTTAATACTGATAAGCAATCAATAAAGTGATAAACTTAATATTCACTACCTAGGCTGCTGTTTATTTTTCATACACTCTCTTTGCAAAAATTGTTGGAAAAACAGCAGATCTAAAAAGTGTACATGTAGTAGACATAATAAACAGAAATGAATAAGAATGTGGGATCTTCACAATATTGGTTTTCTAAAATATATCCTAATCTCAACAGTGTTATCAAATCATTATGTTTCTTAAAGAGAAATAAATAAGAATTTGGGATCTCCATAATATTAGTTTTTTTTCCCTAAAAATTAAATCCATTTCAACAATTATTCAAGTAAATGAATCTCGTGATTCAATTAATTCAGAAATTGATGAAAATCAAATAAAAAATTAAATTACTATTAATAAATAATTAGAATTAGTAATCATCTTCCGAGTTGTGGAGGTCGTGATGAGTCCCTCTACGATTAGTCAGTTGCAGGCCTTCCTGGTAGGCTCGCTGGAGCTTGAGTAATGTGTGTGCCATTCGGTCGGCATCCTGTCCACCACCAAACTGTTGTCGTAATCGACGAAGCTCATTTTTCTCATGATCCTCTTCCTGAACTTTCTGCTTGCGGAGTTCAGCTCGGCGTTTTCTTTCTTGATCCTGAAATTTTTTTTTTCAAGACTGATATTACTACATTAAAATTTAAAGAAAGCATTCCATTCAATTAAGCAAACTTTGAAAATTGAAATATAAAACTTTGCCCAGATGTAATTTACAAGAGGGCAAAGAGTCATGACATTTTATTGGGTACCAGTCTGTATACTTACTCCAAAATAAATTGCATTAATTTTTCATACAATTTTTAAGCCATTTTTTCAATTGTCTGATAATGATCAGAGGCATATGACAGATATGACTAATTGAATGGGAATGCTCACTCCTTCATGGCACTTGATCCAACCTCTGATGTTTTTTGAGGTCCGAATAATGCTTTGCTAGACTTTTGAGCTTGATTATTGTTTGTTATCTTTATATTCCATGAATTATTGTAAATGTTTTATATTTAGTGTGTACCAAATTTTGCGGATATTGATTTTTTGCTCTGCTCACCTGAGCTGAAGGCTCAAGTGAGGTTTTCTGATCAAAATTTGTCCGTTGTCTGTTGTCATTGTTGTTGTTGTCGTTAACTTTTCACATTTTCATCTTCTCCTCAAGAACCACTGGGCCACTCATTTCAACCAAACTTGCTATGAAGTATCATTAGGTGAAGAGAATTCAAGTTGATTAAAATGAAGGGCCACACCCTCTTCCAAGGGGAGATAATTATAAATTAGTGAAAAATAATGGCATATTTTAAAAATCTTCTTCTCAAGAACCAGTGGGCCAGGAAAGATGAAACTTATTTGGAAGCATCCGCATGTAGTGTAGATTCACGTTTGTTCAAACCATGACCCCGGGGGTAGAGTGGGGCCATAATGGGGTATCAAAGTTTATCATAGGAATACATTGGAAGAATCTTTAAAATCTTCTTCTCAAGACTCAGTGGGTCAGGAAAGATGAAACTTATGTGAAAGCATCCTCATGTAGTGAAGATTCAAGTTTGTTCATATCATGACCCCCAGGGGTAGGGTGGTGCCACAATGGGGTATCAAAATTTAACATAGGAATACATTGGAAAAATCATTAAAAATTTTCTTCTCAAGACTTAGTGGGTATCCTCATGTAGTGAAGATTTTTTTACCCCCGGGGGTGGAGTGGGGCCACATTGGGTATCAAAGTTTAACATAGGAATACATTGGAAAATTTTTTTTAATAATCTTTTTCTCAAAGACAGCAAAGCCATGATTGATCATAGTTATTTGGAAGCATCCTCTAAATGTGTATATTCAAGTTTGTTCAAATCAGGCCCCTCGGGGGTAGGGGGCATAATGGGGTATCAATTTAGTTTAACATAGGATTACATAGGAAAATTATTTAAAAAATCTTCTTCTGAAGAATAGCAAAGCCATCACTGGTCATAGTGATATGGAAGCATCCTCTGGTAGGGAAGATTCAAGTTCAAAGCATGATCCCTGGGTGTAGGGTGGGGCCATTATGGATGATGAGAACAGCAAAGTTGTGATTGGTCATAGTTATATGGAAGCATCCTTGGGTAGTGTAGATTCAAGTTTGTTCAAATCATGACCCCCAGGGGTAGAGAGGGCCAGAATGATGTATCAGAGTTTTACATATGAATACTTTGGAAAAATTTTTAAAATTTCTTCACAATGCCACGATTGGTCATCAATATAAAAGCATCATTAAAGTGGATCATAACAATAAACGACAAAGCTATTGTGTGTCATATTAATTCAAAAGCATTCATAGGAAGTGTAGATTTAAGTTTGTTCAAATACTGTATACAGGGAAATTTTCGCTTCCGTTTTATTTTCGCCCCTTTCGCCCTATCCTTGTTTGGGCGAATTTAAAACTGGGCGAATTCAAAGAATACAGTATAATTTCTTCAAGGAAACTATAACTGGGCGAATTTAAAATGGGACAAAATTGTCTGCAAGTGTGAAAGGGCGAAAAAAACACGGGGCGAAAATAACCCTGTATACAGTACCCCACCCTCTCCTCCCTCGAACTCTATTTTATGATATATTTAAACTGAATTATTTTTTGCTTTTACCTAGTTGGTTGCTCAGGTGAGCGATGTGGCTCCTGGGCCTCTTGTTGAACAAATTAGCAAAGATCTGATTTAGTGCATTTCTCAGTGTTCTTATTTATGTATACATAGGGAAGACATTCAGTGTTGTACTAGAATTAGAGAATTAGTTTCTCTCCGCCAAAAGTGCTAAATAGAATACATAGTCAAATGATATACGGTATGTTAACAGTAATTTTAATTTTAGTCCCCCATTATTTGAACGATTTATCATGCAGCATTGAGATGCTTACAATATTACAAAAAATAATTTTTTTTCAAATCAATTTCCATGTAAACTTTGGACTACAGCCATCACTAATTATAACCCCCCCCCCCCCCCCCGCTTGAAAAGCGGGAGGGTAATAGTAATCAGTTAATTGGTCCGTCCGTCCGTCTGTCTGTCTAGCTGTACGTCCTTCTGTCTGTTACGCTTTGGGGTACCCATCTCTTATCTGCAACTCCTCTCATACCACTGAATGAAAGTTGATGAAACTTTCACAGAATCTTTATTACATATTGCCAATGTGCACTTCCTATTTTACTTTTTGATCGGACACATATTTTGGGTTTCCCACAACAAAACAGGGACACTCCTATTATATTCAAATGGGAGGCGGGGGGTATCATTAAGTGAGCTCATGCTCACAGTACCTCTAATTTTGTCTTAACTCCAAGGGCATTATTAACCCCAAATGTGAACCATTTGCATGACCAAAATATCATTTTTGTGACTTCAAGAAAATGGCATTTAAAATGCATTTAGTTTACTATATACACATATAATCCATTTGAATTAAATTGTCAGATATGCATGAATATATAAAATTATAAAAGTTTGCTTAAATTGTATTTATCATGTAATATAAAACAGACCTTTATGGCAATATCATTTGGATCATTGATGTTGATGATGGGTTCCGTCTTTAAACTATGCATGGAGGTCTCACTGAACAAGGAGGGAGTGGGTGATACCCCGGCTTTGGCATAAATCTCAGCAAGTCTGTGTCAAGTAGATCAAAACAAAATATCAGCTAATCTCAAACAAAATATCAGCTTGTCTGTAGCAAAAAAAAAGAACTAAACATCAGCTAGTCATGATCAGTAGCAAATGGATGAAGCAATATTTTAGGTAGTGTGTATCAAATAGATCAAGTGATATCTAAACTAGTCTGTATCAAATAAATCAAGCGATATCTCAGCTAGTCTGTATCAAAAAGATCAAGCGATATCTCAACTTGTCTGTATAAAAAAGATCAAGGGATATCTCAAGCGACATCTCAACTAGTCTGTATAAAAAAGATCAAGCAATATCTCAGCTAGTCTGTATCAAAAAGATCAAGCTATATCTCAGCTAGTCTGTATCAAATAGATCAAACAATATCTCAACTAGTCTGTATAAAAAAGATCAAGCGACATCTCAACTAGTCTGTATCAAAAAGATCAAGCGATATCTCAGCTAGCCTGTATCTAAAAGATCAAACAGAGTCCACACAATATCTCAACTAGTCTGTATCAAACAGATCAAACAATAATTCTCAGCTTGTCTGTATCAAATAGATCAAACAATATCTCAACTAGTCTGTATCAAATAAATCAAGTGATATCTCAGCTAGTCTGTATAAAAAAGATCAAGCGATATCTCAGCCAGTCTGTTTAAAAAAGATCAAGCGATATCTCAGCTAGTCTGTATCAAATAGATCAAACAATATCTCAACTAGTCTGTATCAAATAGATCAAACAATATCCCAGTTAGTCTGTATCAAATAGATCAAACAATATCTCAGCTAATCTGTATTAAATAGATCAAAGAACAAAGGAAAATAAACACTACACTCACTTCTCATTCCTCTCCTTCCTCCGTTTTTTGACCTCGTCCCAGCTGGGGAACATGTAGTTATTTTTGATTGGGGGAGTTTTGCTGGGAGGTTTCAGGGGTTTGACCTCTGTGTACTTAACCATAGCACCATGTCCTGGGGTACAGTGGAAATACCGCTTACCCTTATATAAACCATTGTGCACAGAATTCACTGAAACAGAGGGAGAAAAATTCAAGTTTGTGAAAATTTGAATGCAAAAGTCAGACTTCAATGTATGTAAACATTGACAATACAAAATATATCTTATGTAAGAAAAATTGTGAATATGTGTGAATATGACTTTAATTATATAATCTTCTCCATTTACATAATTGCACCAATATGATAATTAATACTGATAAACATTCAATTTAATAATTAAATCTCTTCTTGAATTAAATTTTAATTTCAACAAGAAATTTTCAAATTACATACACAATGGACCTTCAGATATCCAGACGCTTCAGTATCCAGACGATTTTTCATAGGAACAAAATTCTAATTGTTATTTTGTCTTGTTTAATTAACTGGTAATTCAGGTATTCAGACACTTCACATATCCGGAGAAATTGACTAGGAACCAAAGCGTCCGGATAAATGAGGCTCCACTGTCAATAGCTAGGTTGCATCAGCTTCGCAGTTCAAACTGCTTCTCTTAATTAATTCAATCACCATTATTTCTTTTTTTAAAAATATTTTTAAATAACAACATACCATTTTCATCCAACTTGACTCCCACATATAGGTTTGGGGCGATGGCATTGTCATCAATAACCCCAACAAACTTTACTGTACCTGCAAAGTCAAGAAAAAAAATTATAAGAATTAATGAGTGAACTTTTGCAATTTCTCTTATCAAAAGTGAATCCAAAATATTTTACAAGTGATAGAAACAACAATAAACATCAAAATATAGTTCTATTAGGAGTAACAGAGTATTTATATAATAAAAGAAAGTTGCCTTGGAGTCAACTGAATCAAAATTGAAGTAAGTGACAATACATTAGTGTTACCATCCAACAATTTGACAAGATACTTTAATGGAATTGGTTTTGAGGTCAACATTTAAATAAGAGGCAGGTCTATGCATGCATCTATCAGCATCATGATGCCAATATCTTAATCTTTCTTTCTAGAAACTTGAGTATGTATGTATCAGGTATTAATGTTTTAATAATATCATTGTAGTCTCATCTCGGATCCTAGCTTTTATGTGACATTTTTTAAAATATACGTGTACAACTACATTTTTTTGCAGAACAATCGACAGTCAAAAAGCATGCACTTTATATGAAAACACTGAAAAAAGTATTACCCTGATTATTTGTTGTTGGCATGCCTTAGATTTTTATGCCCTATAATCAAACATTCGGGGGTCGGTATATAGTTTTTGCCCTGTATGTCTGCCTGTTTGTCTTCAAAAACTTGTCCATTTATATTTACATTTCCAATGTCTTTGTTCGAAATAAAATTACAAATAGTTACCGGTAATATTTATTTCTCCATCAATGTACTGGTTCATCGATATATAGGCGCGTTTAAAAAAAAATCACATGCAGCGCGGGACAATTAGAGAAAAGAAGTGGGGCTTCTAGCACGTGGATTGATGGAGTCAATAGCATGTAAATATAAGGAATAACTGTCAGATTTTTCAATTTCATGACAATGATCAATCGATTGGCTTGTGTGATAATTTTATGCATAAACGCCTTCAGCGTTTTTGCAAATTATCACGCAAGCCAATCGATTGATCACATCATGAAATCAAAAAATAAGACAGAAACTCACAATTATTCCATGTATCGAGAAGGACGTTTAAATACCCACAATGGATAAAGAGTTATGTCTAAATATAGACACAGCTACCTTGTATTATACATAATACATTTTGTGAAAGTCCACTACATATGTAACTGTGATTTTTGCCTGTATATGGTAGCATTAAATAGTCATTTATTTTCAGCAAAGCCAATTAATTTTCACAAAATTATTGATCTCATAGACATATGGTTACATGTATACAGTAAAACTTGGTTATACGAAGTCACTGGGACCTGTGAAACTACTTCGCTATATCTGTTATTCTTTATATCCGCATATGGAATTCATTAAATTAATATAGCTGGGGATCCAAGATATCTTCGCTATATATAATATCCATAAATTCGCAATATCCGTGTTAATACTATCTGAGTTAATTTTGCTGTATTTCTTAAAATTCATTTTTTCACTCTTTATGTTTAAATTAAAGTAAACAAAAGTTATACATCATTTAAACAAATGTTAAAGTACCAAGCCTTCATATAACTTTGTCTGGGTCTAATATAAATACAATCATAATTTATACAGGATAAGAAACTTCAATTGCTGCCTGAGTTGTAATGGAGGGATCAGAAGTTTTCAGATTTCAATGTTTCATTAATTTCACCTATGTCTCCTGTTACAAAATAAGGCTACTTTATTACCTGGTTAGAGGCATGGCATGTCAAGCAATTCATGTTTAAATTAGAATACTTTAAAACTCTAATCTTTAAATCAAACAAGTTTGATTGGAAATCAGTAACTTTTAAAATGCTTGAGATTGTGTCCCTAGGAAGGCCAAAATAGGAGTGCACAAAATGTTGTTCTGTAGATACATTACTAGTAGTCTGTCTAAAATACACACTATAAATACTGCACAATTGGCAACTTTGTACTATTGAGCTACTATAAATACAGTGAATCATCAAACACTACTAAAAAACAAATTAAAACATCAAGAGACATGAAAAGATAGAATCAAGAAATCATGAACATACATGTATATGATGAAGTTTTTCTCTTCAAGTTTAGAACTTCATACAGACATATAAATAGGACTCATTCATATGAGAAAATTTTTAACATTTTTATCTTGAAGCCAAAAGAAACCACACATTACCCCATAATTTAAAAATAGAGCATCATATACAATGCATTAAAAAAAAATATATATGTATTGAATCTCTGCATTTTCATTGCTATTAAGTTTTTATATAACAAAACATGTGTACCCATAACCCACCTGACCCGGGCAAAGGAAACACAGACCCTTCATAAATGGATAAGGGGAATTATATGTATATATAGAAGAAGGAAAGTGGACCGTGCATGAAAAGTCTCCCACCAGTGGAAGAGGTGATATACATGCATCAGATGACTTGGCTACAGACTGTATAACAGTATGTCTTATTTTCATTTAACCTTTATCAACATCATTGATTGAATAACCTATTGATGTACTTTATAATATTCATCTCTTAAAAATGATCATACACACTCAAGTTTACTGAGAATCAAGCCCAAAAAATAATATTTAAGGATAAAATTATAAATATGTTAAAGATTAAAAAAAAACAACATCTATGAAAACGTCCGAGATTGATAAACAAACAAGACTACAATAATAATAGCGGTGCTTTCCTACAGAAATCCTACTCCTTACTCACTTACCCGAAGTTTTTTTACAGACCTCTGATTCAGCATAGATTTTACAGAGGTCAACAGCTAAAAAGATAGTGGCACATTCATGACAATTGTTCTTTATAATGTATTAAGTGTGCTAGTAATTCAAAGACCATGTAATAAGTAATTATGACAATTCATCATACAAGTTATACATATAACAATAACTTTGGTGCAAGTCTTATATTATATGTGGAGGTAATGCAAAATGTAAAGTGTGATTATATTATTTTTATTTTACACAGTACACAAAAAGGTGACTGTTATTAATCATGTTCAGGTTTCTGAAACACCAATGTAATTCACTAGCTTAACCCTGGAAATTATTTTTTCAAACAGTCAAGATTATTTGCACAACAGTGAAGTTATTATTTGTGCCATTTACAATGTACCTGCTGTAGCAAGATGTCCATGTACTAGAATGTCACGTCATGCAGTCAATGTTAAAAATAATTACACTAATCAAGTCAAAAGAATTTTCTTATGAAATACTTTGAATTTCCTTTTGAAATATGAAATACATGCTTGTATAATGCTGAGTCATTGCTTTGACAACAACGTAAATCATGAATTTACTTACCAGGATATTTGCCGTAGACTTCCACCCTGTCTCCCACTTTTACAATGCTAGATTTTGAGGACACAGGTGCTGTGTTCTGTGCTCTGCTTAATGAGGATTCACGAAGCAAGTCTGAGGCATCATTGAAATTGTCCTTCCAAAATTTCTTACAAGGCCCACAAGTACACATAAATGGATCTACATCAGACTGAAAAAGAAAGGTGAAATGTCAATTAGATTACCAAAAAAAGGGGAAAATAGTTCAAAATAAAAAAAAATTCTTAATTCAAGGAAAAACAAACATGACAAATACATGAAAAAATGATCAAATGCCTCATTGGTAAAACAATGTCATACTTACTAAACGATATCTTGGAATAAGAGCCATTTAATTTAATTCATTATAAAGAAAAAGTCACATAGAATTAACATTTCCAAAACAAAATTAACCACTCCAAGTTTTTTGTCAGTAAAAATTATAATTCATGTGAATACATCAATTGCAATGTCCATCCTCAGCGAAAGCTAAATTTTAAAGAATATAGATTTACTGGTTGCTATGTTTCAGTTTGTGAAATTATTTCCCCCAAGAACAGAGACTCTCTTTATAACTGTAGTATGTTTCATCAAGTTATAAACAAGTAGCTTATTCAGTTATTGTGACAAAGGTAAAGAAACCAAGTTCCAGCTTTAATATCGTTTAAATCAACAAACAAAGCAGTTTACTGTTAAAAATGAGGAATTATGTAGTTCAGATAATTCAACCATGACTAAACATCATGCAAAGCAAAAGTGGTATTTAAATCAAGGCTGTTCTTCATCATATTTCTGATCCAATGAATAAATAAATCTTAAACTAAAATAAAGAGAGCCTGGTGGGTAAAACATTTACCTTGTGATCGTGGACAGACATATTTACTCAAAACTACATTAATAAAGACGAGACACAATGGGGGAAAGTAAAATGGATCACATAATTTTTATCTCATTGCGTCCTGGTTGTTAGGCACCATAGCACCTGCTGCACTTCCGGTTGATATCCCCTATAACCCGTAAAAATAATGATGTTAAATATATTACAGATATTTCTTTAACTTTGGCAAGTCTTATTCTTTTTCCAGCCATAAAATTCGTTAATCAAAAAATATTTTACGATCTGCGTATCTTATGCTTGCTATCATATTTATTTTCGACATTCTTATGCTCATTGATCTATGGGACTAGAATGGCTAGGAAAATATTGAACGCGAATGAGTTTTAGGAACTTCTACGGCACTGCTAAACGATCTCTACGCGGTCATAGGCGAAAAAGGTCAGTGTTGTCTTTGAGTTGAAAAAATATTTATATGGCCAAACTTTTTCCTGCCAATGTGCGGACGAGTTTAGGAATTTGTGACCCTGAGTCATATTGGTAATTTTATTTTTGGAGAAGTATATGATGTATCATGTGATTGATCCAAGTTCCTGATATTTCTCCCAAATAATGTTTTTCCAACAATTCCTTTGACGGATTATCCATAGAGAACTTGTCAGCAATTAAATCCCCATTTGATTTTAGACAACATTCAAGTGATGATGACACAGCTGATGAAGATGAGACGTGTATGGATGATATGCCACTAATGTATAGTAATGAAGTAAGTTTCAAAATGGATGAGAGTGACTCTCTCGTCAACAGACGAAGAAACAGAGGTTTTAATCAGTCCAAGATAGGATACTACATCAATGAAGGATGGGCTCGGTCATGTGGAAGGTAATATTTCACATTGAAAAATTTGAAGTTCAAAAGTGTATGTTATTGTTTCTATTTCTTTCATAGAAGGAGACCCTTGAAAACATTATTATTATAATGCATCAATTTAAGGTAGGTTGCGGGTTTGCTTTTGTCATCAATTTTGGTACACAATTTCGACGATTCGAGTGGTTGTTTTGTGCACATTTGATTATGACGTCAGTTACGTCACAAAGGCAACGTTGTGTTGTTTCCCATTTAAATTCTCTGCAGATCACTTCAAGTCTGTACGATTCAAGTAAATTAATTAATTAATCAAGTAGATTAATTAATACAAAGTGCATGCTATTGTACGTAAACCTCATACATGTTTTATAATTAAATTTCAGTTTGAATTCTGTTGTGGTTATGTGTAATGTCTGAGGACAAATTAAATACAGTACCAAATGAAAGGAGTAATTTATACTGTAAGTGTTACTAAAATGCTAACAGTCTATCAGAATAACCCAGCGTAAAAGTTATGGTATGCAAAAATAAAGTTATTATAAATA
The DNA here is from genome assembly GCF_032062105.1 of Saccostrea cuccullata. Classification (NCBI taxonomy): domain Eukaryota; kingdom Metazoa; phylum Mollusca; class Bivalvia; order Ostreida; family Ostreidae; genus Saccostrea; species Saccostrea cuccullata. The sequence goes on along the minus strand of NW_026926108.1, from coordinate 160,235 downwards.
AAATTGCCTTGCGGAAAGCTTGAGGGGTTGTATGTGTTTACGTTATTTGTAACTCATAGGGAACATGCATATTGCATCATGACTGCCAATCAAAGGGCGAAAATATGCGTATATTTTTCAGGATGGAATTAATCCATAACACTAAAACGGATAATTTTAATTACATGTATTTTACTGTTTCTATTTTATTATCATCATCATTATTATTAATATTATTTGGTTATTGTGTATTTAAATCTCGTAAAGTCGCCTTTTTTCTGGCTAACAAATAGTGAAATGCATTTTGAAAACCAAACTTATTGAAAGACTTATATGACACTGTAAACAATTTACAAGTATCAATTTTTTCCCTATATTTTGTATCAAAAGCTCTAAGTGTAAAAGCTAAATGCAAGTGTTTTACATTTTGCGTATGGAAACTTAATTCAGAGAATTCGAAATTAAATATTTGAGAGGTAAGGCCATCTACTAGCTTGCGACTAATATAGAAGGAACATTGTAGGTACCCCCCCCCCCGCAAATTTCTCTACCGTTTCTTTACCGTTTTCGAATAAAGAGATCAAACTTATATGGTATGCCTAAATTACCATTGACCATGCATGAATTTCATAAAAAACAGGAACTAATATTTTATCACTCGCGGTGTTGTCGCTGCATGTTAATTCTCATGCACGAGGAATGTTTATACCGTTCATTCTGACTCTGTGATCATAATATGAATTTCAATACTAGTAAAAATAAGTTGCTGGTCATCCAAATATATCTTCGAAATAAGTTAAATGATGAATAAAATTAAATTTTGCGTCTATGACATCTTTTAGATCTTGCATATTCCAAATGTCAAAATATTTATATAGGTACTGTGAACGTTACTACGTTCAACAAATGACGTTGTAGACATAAATAACGCCATAAACGCAACATTTTAGCAATATAAAAGGAAACTTTGAAATTATTTAGTGAAAAATCTAGCGAGAAGACATATTGATTTTTTTAAATCAATAGTTTTGATTTTACCTCATCTTGACATTTTGAATTTCCTGACAAATTCGTCTACGTCTTTGAAAAGTTGTCCAACGTTTTAAAAATAAACTATTTTCACAAAATTGGCGTAAAAACGTCATTTTCCACATGTTCCATATATTTCAATAGTAAAGCGTAAAAAATGTACTAATAACGATACCGTGTTTATACTTTATAGTAATATGGCGTTAAAACTACGTAGGCAAATTTTATAAAAATTGCAGATAATACGCTGTAAATTCTCAGGAACGTTATATCAAATTTTTAGGATATGTTTTCTCGTAAGAATTTTTATGCAGTAAACCCACGACCTACCTTAATGATGTTAATTTGTGTTTGGGTAGATGTTGGGACTATTATTAATATGTTGACGGTGCGACCGTTAGGGCGAGCGCAGAAACTTATCCTGTTTTCATTTAGATCGAGATCGTCAAACCGCACATGACATTCAGCGAGTCTAAGACTTTGACGTCATATGACGTCGTATGCATGTTGCATTATCAAACCAAAGCCTGAACAGGGCTGACTTTAAATGAAGAACCGTTTCATTGACTATTTTTCTGCAACAAAGTCATTAAATCAAGGCAAGTCTATTTTTCTTTTAACTTTAGCGTTTGTTTACGAAGTGATGCATTGTGGGTCAAAATTACTGCGGAAAGAAATTCTATGGAATGAGTGTGCAGTAGTCCGATTTTCTCTTCAGACAGGCATTGTCGTTAGAGCTCGCAGTAACGAGCATCACTTTGCGATGATCGCTGCGCTCGCTACAATGCATCAGTTTCATGATAATGTTTGTGTCTGGTTAGATGTTGGGAGAGGCTGTGCAATAGGAGGAAGGAGTATCATGCAAGGACTGTACCTATAGGACTTCAAAGATCATCGGAGGAGAAATATCCAAAGAATGTCATTCGCAATCAGAAATACAGTGTCATTACATTCATACCAAAGGTAGGTAGATGTTAGACCTTTTGATAATGTTCATCTCTTGTATATCTATTGAGCACATTTTAAACAAATAAACAGCTGTAGTGATCTGCCTGTTGAGTTATGAACCATAGATGTTGGCCTGGGTAGCTTAGTGATTAGAATGTTTGACCATTGAAGTAGGTGTCCCTGGTTTGATTTAAGTCCAGGCATTATTTTCTCCTTTTCTTTTACATTTTTGTCACATACCTTTCACCTGAAAATGTGGTGGTTTGGGTTGTCTGAAGGAGGATATTTGCAATGGAGGTATCCCAGATTCCCATTTCAGCTATAATTTTCTTTTTTTCTATTATTAATTTACTTTCATTATACTGGTAGTCAATTTAGAAATAAATGTTTTGTTCAGTTCTGTATATCAACTCATTACTGTACATTTATACTAAGGTAAGGCTGCCTTAGTAGGCAGGTACACAATATCATTATAATTATTCCAAAGGTAGGATGGGTACAACTTCCTGAATTTCCCTGATGTTTTATGATTTGCTGTTGTTTGTTTATTTAGGTTGTAAATTATCCTGATAATATCCTGCATAAGGATATATACCTGTACTTCTCTATACTTGTGAAATAAATCAAGACAATGTTTAATCTTACAAAATTTTTCTTTTTAGATAATGTACTGTAAATGAATTATTTGTCATTTTTAGGTTCTATTTGAACAGTTCAAGTTCTTCCTAAATCTGTACTTTCTGGTGATGGCATTGTCCCAGTTTATACCTGAGATAAGAATTGGCTACCTGTACACATACTGGGGACCTCTGGTGAGTACCCCACCCACACACACAGTCCACTTTTAATAGTGAGAAGAACCACACAATCAGTAAGCTACCTCTATACAAACTGGTGACCTGGTAAATACCAAACACACTCTCTCGCAGTTAACTTATAATAGAAATTTTTGAAAAGTTCTAGACAAACAGTAAGCTACATCTACTCAAACTGGGGACCTCTGATAAATACCAAACACACAGCTAACACATCTAATGGGGGACCTCTGGTAAATACCAAACACACACAGTCAACACAAACTGGGGACCTCTGGTAAATACCTTACAAACAGTCAATAAAAACTTGGGATCTCTGGTAAATACCAAACACACACAGTCAACACAAACCACGCCTGCTAATCGATCACTTGCACAACCAGCAGTTGTGTATAACAATCAAAAGAGATCGATTTCCGGTTGTGCAGTTGATGCGAATAATTCCAGTGCACAGGTAGTAAATGGACTCGATTCAGACAATAATTGATATTTTTATTAAAATATAAGAATGTGATTCCATGAGCAATTCATTTTTCTTTAATTTTACCCTCTGATAAAATGCAGAGATTGTCGATTAGCGACTATATTTGTTTTGAAGCAAGGGCTGGTAGAGCGAAAACGCTGATTGAAAACAGTATTCGCCGACTAAAATTCGTTTTAATCTCAACTAACCTTAAAAATTCAATGTCCACCATAAGTATGCAACAAGTGCATCCTGTCCACCAAAACTGGGACTTCGATATTGTATAATTTGACAAATATTCGAAGAAAAAAACATTGCTTGTGCATGCGATCATTCAGTTGTGAAAGAGATCTCGGGTTATGCATGAGATAAAGGATAAAAAGTTACGCAAGTATTATACAATCTCCATAATTCACCTCTTATACTATTTTATTTTTGGTAATTATAAAATGTTAAATATTGTCTATAATATGAAGGCGTTGCAGGGGCAGATCCAGCAATTTTTGAAAAAAAAAAAGGGGGGGGGGTTGTCCAGGTGTCCAACACTCATGCATATAGGCACTTTAAACCTGGCAACACTGAGTTTTCAACAGTTCTATGGGGGACTTTGACAAGCCAATAACAAACAAACAAAACAAAAACACAAACAAGCAAGCAGGGCTCGGATTGTATGTGACGGTACTCGGAGGAAAGCATATTAAACGAGGGAACTCTATTTATAGCGATCAGAAAGGACAGAGATTGAACAACATGTACAGTGTATTTATTTTATTCGAAATATTTTTTTTATTCAAAGTATTTATTTTATTCAAAATATTAGACGTAATGAAATATCCGTGGTACATAACTCTCTCTCTAATCAAATAGAGGGGGGGGGGGTCCAACCCCAGGAACCACCTTCTAGATCCGCCAATGATGTACAGTCATTTTTTGCAAGCACATTTTGCAGCAGCAGCCGATCTCTTATATCGGGAAATGAGGCGTTATTTTTCAAAAGTTCTGTTAACTAATCTTAATTTTAAAAACTTTCTTTAAACTGAGCATTTATTGTTGTTGTTACAATTTCATTGTCATTTCTAATTGGGTAATTAATAATATATGGTTATATAGAAAGAGTTTACAATAGGTACTCCCCAACCAGGGAGTAATCAAGATATGAAAGGAAATCGTCATAATTTTCCAGATAATAATGAAGTGGTTAAAGTTGCAAGGTGAATAAAAATTGAAAAAGTTTTTCAACAACACTGTAGTAAAAATTGTTTTGAATGTGCAACAGATGTGACAACAAATATTTTTCTTACATTTTTTCCATCAAACTACGCGCCTTGATTAGCCTACTGCAGAAACCATGGGTATTATCACGTGATAAAGATCCAGGGTTTCGGCATGTGGTTCATCTTGAGAGACCTACATCTTCATTCATACGTTCTTATAATTCATCATTGACTTTTTTATTGATTCATTGATGACTCCATTTGATGAACAAATGCACTAAAATTTCTATTTAATTAAAAAAAAACATTTTATTTATTTTTGCTTTGAAGACAGTCTGAAATGAAATTGATCTATTTCAGCTTTGAATATTGTGTGCTTCCCATGCATTGATGCTTTTCAAATAAAGAAAGTACAAGTAACTTTTGAAATTATAAATTTTGCGGCTGATTTGATGCTTTGCATTAATTTTATTTGGAATGTTTAATAGGGATATTTTTTATTGAACGATTATTTTGGATTTTTGACGATTTTTCCCCTATGGTATACATGATGAATAATGTAATAAATATAATTTGTGAGAAAAAAGTGTCCAACAAGTCCGGGGGGGGGGGGTCCTGTCCAGAAGCACCTGTAATGTGGTGTTGTCATCTTGATCCTTTCCATCTCGATAATAAAATTCAGGATACCTAGCTTCAAAACACCAGGAAATATTTACCCCTTGGCAAACACATATCATCGAGAGCCTGCCTCTTATTTTTTTCACAGACAGCACTTTTACTATAAAATATATATGAAATGAAAGCATGAAAAATTCGGTCTTTCCCTCCACTTTTGTTGAAGTACCGTCAAATAAAGGTAAGGTATGTTTGAGTTAAACAATTTCGTACTGAAAGAAAATGATATACTGCCCAGTATATGCTGGATTTTTTTTTAATTTTATTTTATCTCTTTTTTTTATTATTAATTATTATTTTTTTTTTGCATACGAAATAGTCATATTAAAGATGCATTGGATAATTCACACAAGATTTATTATTTAAATAATACACACATAATTTTTTACTGTAATTATATTGATTGTAACTGAAACTTTAACCCCCTCCCCTAACAGATCTACTTCAACAGTTTACTTATCTTATATATCTTTTTTTCTCACAAATTCAACTTATTTGCAAGAAAATTCTATAGTTTTATGTTTTAAATTTTGCAAGACTGCGTTATAATTATATAATGTTTAATTTTATTCGTAAAGTTTGAAACTTTTTGTCCTTCATCTCATGCATAACCCGAGATCTCTTTCACAACTGAATGATCGCATGCACAAGCAATGTTTTTTTCTTCGAATATTTGTCAAATTATACACATATCGAAGTCCCAGTTTTGGTGGATAGGATGCACTTGTTGCATACTCATGGTGGACATTGAATTTTTAAGGTTAGTTGAGATTAAAATGAATTTTAGTCGGCGAATACTGTTTTCAATCAGCGTTTTCGCTCTACCAGCCCTTGCTTCAAAACAAATATAGTCGCTAATCGACAATTACTGCATTTTATGAGAGTGTAAAATTAAAGAAAAATAAATTGCTCATGGAATCACATTCTTATATTTTAATAAAAATGTCAATTATTGCCTGAATCGAGTCCATTTACTACCTGTGCACTGGTATTATTCGCATCAACTGCACAACCGGAAATCGATCTCTTTTGATTGTTATACACAACTGCTGGTTGTGCAAGTGATCGATTAGCAGGCGTGCAAACTGGGGAACTCTGGTAAATACCAAACACAGACAGTCAACACAAACCGTGAACCTCTGGTGAATGCCAAACGCACACAGTCAACACAAACCGTGGGCCTCTGGTGAATGCCAAACACACACAGTCAACATAAACTGTCGACCTCTGATAAATACCAAACACACACAGTCAACACAAACTGGAGACCTCTGGTAAATACCAAACACACACAGGTAACACAAACTGGGGACCTCTGGTAAATACCAAACACACAGTCAACACAAACTGGGGACCTCTGGTAAATACCAAACACACACAGTCAACACAAACTGGGGACCTCTGGTAAATACCAAACACACACAGTCAATACAAACTGGGGACCTCTGGTAAATACCAAACACACACAGGTTACACAAACTGAGGATCTCTTGTCTGCAAAAACTTTAACCTTGCACATAATTTTTGAGTTGATGGGGCTTTTTCTTTCATATTTCACAAGTGTTAATATTCCTTGTGACAAGACATTTCTTTGGGTACCACCAAATATGACTTTTTGACCCACTTTAACAAAAAATTCTCACACTTTAACCTTGGTCATAACTTTTGAACTGTTGGTGCTAGGGATTTCACACTTCACCTGTGTATTCATTATGACAAGACCTTTCAGTGGGTGTATGGAAATATTTTTTGGCCTTTGGCCTTGACCTTAGAGTTTGACCCACTTTTTAAAAAAATTATCCTTTGCCACATTTTTTGAACAGTTAGAACTAGGGCTTTCCTATTTCACAGATTATTCCTTGTGATAAGACTTTCTCATGGGTACCAACAATTTGACCTTGACCTTCGGAGTTTGACATGCAATTGAAAAAATTCAACATTACCTTTAACTGTGAATTAAATTGTAAAGTGACTTAAATTAAAACAAATATGCTTGTTATTAAAGTGCAGAATTGTAGCATTGTTCCTAATTTTTGCAAGAAAATGATCAATGTTTTCAAATTCTTTAAATAAAAATACATGTAGTTAGGTCTAAAGTAACTCAACAATATCTATAAAAGTAAACTAACGCTACTTTTTCAAAATTGTCATTTGCCTAACTTTGATGATTTTCATTAATGTTTGGTTTATGTAAACTAGAAACTAGAATGCCCGATCATTGTGTGTGTGAATTACAGCCTCTCTAGTTTATATAGAAGATATCTGTAACATTGTTATACCACCAAGTTTTCATTATAAGGAGATAAATAGAGGGATTATTCTGCCCAGCTGTTACTTCAGCCAGTGTCCTTATTGGCAGATGTTGCCTCCATTTCATTACCCTTCCTGTTCAGTTATTGATAAACAAAGAATGATATATAAACTTATCCTTGCAACTGGACCACCTCATGCTTCTCTGACTTACACATTACTAGCTTTACTGGTCAGAGTCAAGAAGAGTTAATGCAATAGTTACAAGTGTCACTTATCCATCTGTTTGTCCAGCTGTCTGTCTGTCCATCTGAAATAAAAAATTTTGAAATACATGTACTATTCTTCCTACATTTTTGGTCTGATTTCAAAATAATTAGCCACACAAGTAGATTACACTAAGATACATAATTCTTGTTGTCATCAGTTTTAGAATTTGGTGAATAGTGTTGCCATGGTTATTAAAATGGAAAATTCTATAAAATTCTTTCAAAAGGTTCTTCCTGCTGCAGTTTAGTCTGACTGAAAAAAATGCTAAACAAAGAATCATTATTTTTTTATTGCTGTTGAATTGTTTCAAGTCCAAGTGCTACTTTTCTCTTCATTTGTTAGAAGTACACACCAATAGTACTGCAGACTCATCTTCAGGATTTAGATGCCTAACTCCTAAATTTCATTTAAATCCACATAACAGTCCTAAATGGTGAAAAAACCCATTACCTAAATACATATTTAAATTTACATTAGTGTCGTTTAGAAATGTGCTTAAATCACTATGTATTCGTTTTATTAAATAATGCACTAAGGATATGTGGAATAATGATATAGCCTGTAGATGGGCAGTTTACATACATGCATTAACAATGAAAAGAATTGCACCAAGATTCTTTTATAAATGTTTATAAACATGTTACAGATACATTTTAGATGACACATCAAGTCACAATGATCTTCAATATTTTAGGGTTTTGTGATTTTTGTGACGATGTGTCGTGAGGCCCTCGATGATTACAGAAGATACAGACGTGATAAAGAAGCCAACTCACAGAAATACCGTAAACTAACTCGTGATGGTTTGGTCCCGGTTCCCAGCAGTAACATCAGAGTGGGCGACCTTATTGTGGTCGATAAGGTAACTTATTTATTCATTCATTTGTAGAGATTTTCGGATATGATTACTTATTCAAGTTTGTTTGTTTTCCAGGATCACAATATGTCATTTAATGTAGTTTTTTTTCTTTTTTTTGTGAGATTAGCTAATGCTTTGAAATTGACCTAGTTCTCTGATTTTTAGGATCACTGAGTGCCAACTGTTGTCTTACAAGCTAGGTTTTTTTTAGAACCAGCACAAGCTAATTGACCCAATTTTCTTGTTTTATTATTAGGATCAGCAAATACCTGCTGACATGGTTTTCTTGTTTTATTTATAGGATCATTGAGTGCCTGCTGACATGGTTATCTTGTTTTATTTATAGGATCAGTGAGTGCCTGCTGACATGGTTATCTTGTTTTATTTTTAGGATCAGCGAGTGCCTGCTGACATGGTTTTCTTGTTTTATTTTTAGGATCAGCGAGTGCCTGCTGACATGGTTATCTTGTTTTATTTTTAGGATCAGCAAGTGCCTGCTGACATGGTTATCTTGTTTTATTTTTAGGATCAGTGAGTGCCTGCTGACATGGTTATCTTGTTTTATTTATAGGATCAGAGAGTGCCTGCTGACATGGTTATCTTGTTTTATTTACAGGATCAGAGAGTGCCTGCTGACATGGTTTTCTTGTTTTATTTATAGGATCATTGAGTGCCTGCTGACATGGTTATCTTGTTTTATTTATAGGATCAGTGAGTGCCTGCTGACATGGTTATTTTGTTTTATTTTTAGGATCAGCGAGTGCCTGCTGACATGGTTTTCTTGTTTTATTTTTAGGATCAGCGAGTGCCTGCTGACATGGTTATCTTGTTTTATTTTTAGGATCAGCGAGTGCCTGCTGACATGGTTATCTTGTTTTATTTTTAGGATCAGCGAGTGCCTGCTGACATGGTTATCTTGTTTTATTTTTAGGATCAGCGAGTGCCTGCTGACATGGTTATTTTGTTTTATTTTTAGGATCAGCGAGTGCCTGCTGACATGGTTATCTTGTTTTATTTTTAGAATCAGCATGTGAAATGAAAAATTTATGAGGTTATAAAATCATGTGATAAATATTCCATATGAAAAAATCTATACACATAATAAAGAATAAGCCTGCTGTATACATGTACATGGTTATCTTGTTTTTGTTTTATTTTTACATGGTTATCTTGTCAGCGAGTGCCTGCTGACATGGTTATCTTGTTTTATTTTTAGGATCAGTACGAGTGCCTGCTGACATGGTTTTCTCACGTCAATGTGGTAAGTTATAACTTTATATCCAGTACAAAGCACACAGAAACTCCACATCAATGTGGTAAGTTATAACTTTGTATCCAGTACAAAGCACCCAGAAACTCCACGTCAATGTGGTAAGTTATAACTTTATATCCAGCAAAGCACAGAAACTGGTCAATTGTAAGTTATAACTTTATATCCATACAAAGCACCCAGAAACTGCCTGCTGACATGGTTATTTTGTTTTATTTTTATATCCAGCAAAGCACTGCTGAAACTTCACATTATTTTGTTAAGTTATTTTTATATCCAGTACAAAGCACCCAGAAACTGACATGGTTATCTTGTTTTATTTTTATATCAGCGAGTGCCTGCTGACATGGTTTTCTTGAGGCACCACAGAAACTCCAGGTCAATGTGGTAAGTTATAACTTTATATCCAGTACAAAGCACCCAGAAACTCCACGTCAATGTGGTAAGTTATAACTTTATATCCAGTACAAAGCACCCAGAAACTTCACGTCAGTGTGGTAAGTTATAACTTTATATCCAGTACAAAGCACCCAGAAACTTCACGTCAATGTGGTAAGTTATTACTTTATATCCAGTACAAAGCACCCAGAAACGTCACGTCAGTTTGGTTATCTATAATTTTTGTCAGAATTGTGATGTTTTAAAAAAGATATAAACAAATGTATGTGTATGACCCTCAGTAAGCCTCTCTACTACAGGATATTTTGGATATAACAGCGGAGGTGTACGCTGAGGCTCCTCAGAAAGACATCCACGGCTTTTTGGGCACTTTTAAACGGGTGAGGACTGTCATTCTCTTTGTTTTGTGTTTTCTATTCACCACTTCAAGAATATTTAAGTTTACTTCAGTTGTAGGGATTTATAAGGATTCTCTTTGCAATGAAATATGTTCATATCTTCATTTCATAATCTGAGTCTCATGTTAATGGTTATTGATTTCTTATTGATCTGAATGCAGTACATATGTAACAGGGTGACTGATACCAAAGTAATATTGACATTGAGAGTACCGGTATAATCTACACTACTTATCATTGTCAATTACAAACTTGTATTCAAAAGTCAGAACCTAGAACTTCTTAGACTACTCACTAAGTAATTTTAGATTGTATTAGAGTTCTGAATTTGTGTTGTTACAGTATGATGAACCTGTAGAAGATTCTCTTAGTGTTGAGAATACTCTGTGGTCCAATACTGTAGTGGCCTCGGGGTCAGCCCTGGGGGTGGTGATATACACAGGGGCGGAGACACGTAGTGTGATGAACACTTCCCAACCACCATCCAAGGTACATATCTTAGTACTACGCATTAGAACTGATTTGAAATGTAACTCTACCTGTTGTTTTGTTTATGTAAAATCTAAACAGTGTATATTTTGCTTGCTAAAAAATGCTAACATTATCAATTAGAATTATTTTTTTTTGATACAGCTGTAATTTGATATTTTCTTCAAATGGTAAAATCGTACAATTAATTTCTTCTCTTAATTGCAAGAACACATTCGTGTACATGTAGTACATGAAAGAAATATGAATACAAGATGGTATCCTTTCATCCAACAGGTTGGTCTCCTAGACCTAGAAGTCAACACACTGACAAAGCTGTTGTTTTTTGCTGTAATAATTTTGTCTGTAGTTATGTTAGCTCTAAAGGTAAGTCCTCATTTAAACTCATAAGTTTGTAAATGTTGTATTTGTAAACCTTCATTTATATGCAGTAACTCAGAAGTACCTGTATGTAGAATCTCCAATATGAACACTGTCCGAAACAAAATAAAACAAATGTAAAGATTTTAATCTCATAGTTCTGTAGAGTACACACGTTTTTATGCAACTTTGATCATTTAAGGAAATCTTTGTAACTTGTATAGTTTTATAACAATGTTAAAATTTTGTGTCAGTAAAAAAAGATGTCTCAGAGAGATTATAAATGTATAGTGTATATGAGTAAATATTTTTTTTCTTTCAGGGATTTGATGGACCCTGGTACAGATATCTCTTCAGATTTATACTTCTCTTCTCTTACATTATTCCTATAAGGTAATAGAAATCTAAAATTTAAAAAAATTCTCAAAATAGTCATAGTTTTTGTTGTATCTTTACAGATGTGCCTATAGCTTCATGTCTTTAAAATCTTTGTCTTCAGTTTGCGAATCAATCTGGACATGGGAAAGGCAGCATACTCATTTATGATCCAGAGAGATAAATCAATCCCAGAAACCATTGCTCGGAGCACCACAATTCCAGAGGAATTAGGTCGTGTTAGCTACCTCATGTCTGACAAAACTGGCACACTCACACAAAACGAAATGGTAAATAACCGGAATACAGTTTCTCTCATCTGCTGAAATGTGCACATTACACTAGTATAAATTCTGTGCTGTATATTGCTCATAATGATAATATGTTTTAGTAATAAAAATTTATTATTATACTGTTTTACCCTTGTGTGTCTGTCTGTTTGTCCATAATTTTTTTTTCTGTGTTTTGACAGGTTTTCAAGAAACTTCATCTGGGAACTGTGTCCTTTACCCCTGAAACAATGGATGAGGTCAGAATTTATCCTGTTTGTATAGATTATCAGAAGTTTTTTTTTTTTTAGAATTACTCAAGGTACATGTATTTAACTAATTTCATTAGCAACTTTATTTGATATTGATAGTCTTGCAATTAATAAAGAACTTTTACTTGAAATAAGTTTTCATTGTTATACCTGCACATATAGGTACAGTCGCACTTGAGAACCACTTTTGCTCAACAACAAAAGGAGGCACAACCATCCCAGCAACCTTTCCTGGGCCCCTCCATGACCCCCTCTCGTAGCGGTGGTCCTGTACGACGGACGGTGATCACCCGGGTGTTTGAGGCAGTCAGGGCTCTGGCTCTGTGTCACAATGTGACCCCCGTGTATGAGGAGAGTGAGAACAGTGACCTGGGATACGAAACTGAGGCTGATCAACAGAGCCAGCAACAAGTGGTGTACCAGGCCTCCAGTCCAGATGAGGTCAGTGTCAAACAGAGGCTGATCGAATGATTATTGTATAAAATGGGCCTTGATGTTCAGTCAATAAATACAGGGGGTAGTAAATATTACAGCCTGATATTGATAGGGTTCACATAATAGAGTATAAAATTGAGAGGGAGTTTTCTTTTCCTGTTGTATGTTTATCTAGTTACAACTTGACCATTTGACATAAATATTTCACTACAAACCCGACAAGACAATGTAAACAATATAAATTAAGATTTACATTTGATTACTTTTTCAAGATTTAGTGTTTATGTTGAGTGGTTCAAAAATTTATTTCATACAAAAATTTTATGTTTCCTAAACTAAATGTTAATCTCTTAAAATCTAGCATTATCCCAGAATAATCTCAACAGTTTTATCCTGTGTTAGTATTTCCTTGATGTGTGATATAAGTTGCCCTGTTGACTTCTTTATATTCTTACTTCCCTGATGTTTGTCATAATACTACAAGTACAAACAAGTGTGAAGATTTTTTTTACCTCTTTTTTTCAGTCACATACATCCTGATAAAGAATAATTCATGTGAAACACCCAAAAGGGTGGGGGTATTTGTCCCTTTTGGACAGTTCTAGTTTTGCATATTATAAGTTATAAATTCATTAAATATTGTATCTAATACACCATGAGATCTTGGATCTACCATGTTATTTGATGCACCTTATAAACTTGTTTTCCATTTCTAAGCCTCTGGGAACCTTTTTACATTGTCTGTTTACAGGTTGCCTTGGTTACGTGGACGGAGAGCGTGGGACTGACCTTACTGAAGAGAGATCTGAATTCCATGCAGCTGAGGGCTCCGAATGGCTCCGTCATCACATACCACATCCTCCATATCTTCCCCTTCACCTCAGAGACCAAGAGGATGGGCATCATTGTTAAAGTAGGATTCTCTTTTTAGCTCACTTGCGCTGAAAGCTCAAGTGAGCTTTTCTGATATTATAATCATGAAATTTTTTCTTGGATAGTTGTCATTGTGTTCTGGTATGTTTTATTTAGATTTTTTACTATGATTCTTTAAACTATTTTTTAAAACTTTTGAAAATTATTTATTTATATATTTATGTATTTTTCTTATTTAACAGGAAGAGAAAACAGGAGAGATTTCTTTTTACATGAAGGGTGCTGATGTTGTAATGCAGACAATAGTACAGTACAATGATTGGCTAGAAGAAGAGGTAAATCAGATATGTTAAAATATATATTATGCTGTGCTTCATTCAACTCAGAAAATTTTTACATTTAATTTGATCAAATGAACTTGTAATGATAATAACTGTCTTAATGATGAATTGTAGCTTGATATAAGCATATCATTAGATGTATTTATGCAGTCTTCCACTAATACAACATTTTGATATAATAATTCAATACATCGTGTCACATTTATAATACAGTGTGGAAACATGGCAAGAGAGGGACTCAGAACTCTTGTTGTTGCCAAGAAAATATTAACCGAAGATCAATTCCAAGAATTTGATGTGAGTCTTTTCAGTATTGATTAAATATACACATGTATTATAATAAATAAATTATTTATTGAGGTTTTGTGAAAAAAGCAAAATATTTTGTTTTATGCCAATTTTTTGTTTGAAAGTTCATTCATCTGTGGTGTATTACAGACTCGCTATCATCAAGCCAAAATGAGCATTCAGGACAGAAATGCTAAGATCCAGGGAGTGATAGAGAGTTTAGAGAGAGACATGGAGCTGTTATGTCTGACTGGTGTGGAGGATAAACTACAGGACGGGGTCAGACCCACACTGGAAATGCTGAAAAACGCTGGCATTAAGGTATTAATGTATAACACTGGAAATGCTGAAAAACGCTGGCATTAATACTGATGGTTCTTGACTACGAAATTAGTAGAGTCACAGTTCAACTCTTATATTTTGACAGTTTTCATATCTTGAAATTTTCCAGTAGTCCTACCGATGTCAAGATACAAAAGTTTACCTGTAATTTCTTTATACAGCTTGTTTAATTATTTTATTCTGCCTTAGGTGTGGATGTTGACAGGAGATAAACTAGAGACTGCTATTTGTATTGCTAAGAGTTCTAAGCTTGTCTCCCGGACACAGGACATTCACATCTTTGGAGTGGTCAGTGGCCGGACGGAGGCTCATTTACAGCTGAACGCACTCAGGAGAAAGCAGGACAATGCCTTGATAATCACAGGAAACTCACTGCAGGTAATGAGTATGGTATTCTAAAGATAACAAAAATTTCATTATCTGGAACTCCTTAGGGCAGAAAAAATTAAGGTATTTTGAGATAATTAAGGGTTCAGGATATTCAGGTTAAACTTGAAAAAGAAAGTGATTGGGACTTCCAACCTTGCACAGTTTAATTTGTTTTTGTTCCTTTTAAGTTAATGTAGTGATTGTACATCTATTATTTTGATTGACAGGTGTGCCTGAAATACTATGAACACGAGTTTGTAGAGCTAGCTTGTCAGTGTCCGTCTGTTGTTGTTTGTCGATGTTCTCCAACTCAGAAAGCAGACATCGTGAAACTTCTACAAAACCATACCGGGAAACGCACATGTTCCATAGGTAATTAATTATAATAAATAAAAAATCTGTAGTTTAACCCCAGTCACATTTTCAAAAACAACTAACAGCCAACGGTTTTGGAGAAAAAACTTGGGATTCTTTGGACTCCAGTCAGCCATTGTTTTGCCTGATTTTGACTTTTTTCACCTGAGCCGAAGGCTTAAGTGAGCTTTTCTGATCAAAATTTGTCTGTTGTCTGTCGTGGTCATTGTCGGCGTTGTCATTAACTTTTCACATTTTCGACTTCTTCTCAAGAACCACTGGGCCAATTTCAACCAATCTTAGCACAAAGTATCCTTAGGTGAAGGGGATTCAAATTTGTTCAAATGAAGGGCCACACCCTTTATTAAGGGGAGATAATTGAGAAATAGTGAAAATTTGATGGTATGTTTTAAAAATCTTCTTCTCAAGAACCACTGTGCCAGGAAAGATGAAACTAATAGGGAAGCATCCTCAGTCAGGTAGTGTAGATTCAAATTTGTTCTAATCATGACCACGGGGGGGGGGGGGGGGGGGGGCCACAATGGCCGATCAAAGTTTTACAATATATAGGCCAATCAAAGTCATGTTTTGTTGAAGTTTTGTTGAAGTCATGACCCCTGGGTGTAGGGCGGGGCCACAACATGGAATCCAAGTTTTACATAGAAACTTGTAGAAAAAATCTTTAAAAATCTTCTTTTCAAGAATAGCAAATAGCAAAGTCATAATTAGTCCTATTCATTTGGAAGCATTCTCAGGTAGTGTAGATTCAATTTTGTTGAAGTCATGACCCCATGGGGTAGGATGGGGCCACAGTGTTAAGTTGAAATGTAAAGGGCAATAAAGCCACTGGTAGTCTAAGAAATATGCAAGCATCCTTAGTTAGTGTAGATTCAAGTTTGTTCAAATCATACCCTCTCAGTTTTAAGGATTGGTTGGGACCACAATTGGGTTTAAACTTTTCAATAATAAACGGATTTCTGCTTTTTTCCTAACCATATTGCTCAGGTGAGCAATGTGGCCCATGGGCCTCTTGTTTTACCCATTAGCTGACCAAATTTGTGTCCTTCAGGAAAAGTTGTATATTTTTTGTGTTGGTTGCCAGATTATTCAGTTGAAGCAAACATTAAACACCTGGTCAACGGACCTTCAATCATCTTCCAATTATTAGCAAAATTATGGTTTAAGTCTGTCAGCTCTCAACGATCAGACAATGATTGGCTGACTTTTAAATATTCCTAAGGATTAATTTTAAAAAAGGTGGAATCAAAGATTATTGTTAAATTAAGAAGAAAATTCCACATTAAAACAACAGGTACAGCAGGAAATGCAAATGGTTTTTAGCTCACCTGAGCCAAAGGCTCAAGTGAGCTTTTCTGATCACATTTTGTCCGGCATCCATCTGTCCGTCTGTCTGTCTGTTTGTAAACTTTTCACATTTTCGACTTCTTCTCAAGAACTGCTGGGCCAATTTCAACCAAACTTGCCACAAAGCATCTTTGGGTGAAGGGGATTGAAGTTTGTTCAAATGAAGGGCCACGCCCTCATTCAAGGGGAGATAATTGAGAAATAGTGAAAATTTGATGGTATGTTTTAAAAATCTTCTTCTCAAGAACCACTGTGCCAGGAAGGATGAAACTTATGGGGAAGCATCCTCAGGTAGTGTAGATTCAAATTTGTTCAAATCATGACCCCTGGGGGTAGGGCGAGGCCACAATGGCCGACCAAAGTTTTACATAGAAATATATAGGAAAATTCTTTAAAAATCTTCTTCTCATGAATAACAAAGCCTTATTAAATTGATCATATTTATATGGCAGCATCCTCAGGTAGTGTAGATTCAAGTTTGTTCAAATCATGACCCCTGGGGGTAGGGTGGGGCCACAATGGCTTACCAAAGTTTTACATAGAAATATATATAGGAAAATTCTTTAAAAATCATCTTCTCAAGAATAACTAGTCATGGGTTTACTTTTGGATTGAAACTTTTCAATAATAAACCAATTTCTACTTTTTACCACCCACAGTGCACAGGGCCTCTTGTTATGTTATTATTTGGGGCTAATTTAATAAGTAGACTTTATCTAATTATTTGTCCCAATGTAGATACATGTGGTTGATTGAAAATATCTGCAATAGATTTTGCACCTTGTTGTACCATAGTTAATGAAATGTAACCCTTTGTTTTGTAGGTGACGGAGGGAATGATGTCAGTATGATTCAGGCTGCTAATGTTGGAGTTGGAATAGTTGGTAAAGTAAGTAAACGCAGCATCTCTGTGACTGCAAAGTCAGGTCCTGTGTTATAAATATACAAAAAGGAAGTGTATTTTTCATTCTTTTTAAAATTTCAAATCCCATTTTCTGTCATAATCCAAGTTTTATTTATGTCTGTTGTCTCCAACTGATGTAATAACGATACATAAATGTTTATGTTCTTCTGTTGTGTTGTAGGAAGGAAAACAGGCTTCTCTAGCTGCCGATTTCTCCATCACACAGTTTAGTCACATTGGGAGACTTTTAATGGTGCATGGCAGAAACAGGTCAGAAAATAAAAGGAGTTTGTTTTGTAAATAATGACACAGATTTCCCCTAGTTGAACAATTTGAAATGAAATTTATTATCAGTTATTTAATTACTTGACCTGTATTGTTAAATGTGAGTATTTTGTGTTTGCCCTCAATTTGACGTGAGCCTGTTTTACTTTCAGCTACAAGCGTATATTGTATTTGCTCTAAATTTTACGTGAGCCTCTTTATATTTTCAGCTACAAGCGTTCGGCCTCCCTCAGTCAGTTCGTCATGCACCGTGGACTCATCATTTCCACAATGCAGGCCGTATTTAGCTCCGTCTTCTACTTCGCCTCCATTGCTTTATTTCCTGGTTTCCTTATGATTGGGTAATTATTATCAAAGATTTATATTCAGTGGAATTTTTTCTCTTAATGAAATCTGTTTGAAATGTGCAACATTCAGTTCCCTATGACACACATCAAACCTTCTCAGGTTGTGGTAGACTACACAATAGGAACTACATGTACATGCAATTTAAATACACTAAGAACACCAAAATATGCGTTGTTTTGGCTCAATTTAATTTAAAACAAATACACTATTAAGTTGTTGTAAAAATATAACATTTCAATGTAAATTTAGACTTTCTCATTTTTAACCCCCTCACAATATTGATTTGGTTTTGCACTAACATTTTAACATCATAACAACTCTATTAACCACACACCGGATCTGAATTGCACCAACTGAAATATCTAATAAAGATGAATGAAATCAACATTTATGAAGAGAGAAAATTAGGGAGTGTAATCCTGAGCAATGAGTTATTTTTTGATGTTGGTGGTGGTATAACAGCACCTGCATATGGCTGTTCTGACAAATTCGAAAAATGTTGCGCTAATAGATGGTATTCAATAAGTCAGCATGGCTAGGTATTGTTATTTGACTGACAGCATCCAAAAATAAATATTCAATGCTTAATTATCAAATTTTGTATGTGACAAAATATGAGCTACGGACTCATTAAATACTTCTGATTGTTACAGTTATGCTACAGTGTATACAATGTATCCCGTGTTTTCTTTGGTGCTGGATAAAGATGTCTCCGCGGAAACGGCCATGACCTATCCTGAACTCTACAAGGAACTGGTCAAGGTAACGGAATATTTACCAATATCTTCTCATTTTCTTTTGTCACCTGAGTTTTTTAATTGACCTATTGTTTCCAACTTTTTGGTCCGTCGTCGTGCATTAACATTTGAACATTTTCAGCTTCTTCTCTGAAACCGCTGAACCAATTTCAAGCAATTTTGGCAAATAGCATCTATGGGTGAAGGGGAACAAAAATTTTGAATTTCACGGTCCCTGCCCCGCTGGGGCCTGGGGGGTGCGGCCAAAACCACTAAAATTGGTGCAATCTTTAAAAATCTTCTTCTTTACTACTGGACATCAAACAGTCAAAGTGTTGGTATGATTGTAATTAGCATCGAGTCCTCAACCAAAATTGTGAAATTCATGGCCCCAGGGTCAGGGGTTCTAGTGCTAGGATGGGGCTATATAGATTATATAGTGAAAATGCATAAATTCTTTGAAATTCTTCTTCTCTGCTCATGGGCATTAAATAAACTAACCAAGTGCATAGTTATGTTGAATAAGGCTGCCTCTTCCAAAATTTATGAATTTCATGGCCCAGGGTCAGGGGTCTTAGTGCTAGGACGGGGCTATAAAGATTATATAGTGAAAATGCTTAATTTCTTTGAAATTATTCTTCTCTGGTCATGGGTATTAAAAAAACTAACCAAGTGCATATTTATGTTGAATAAGGCTGCCTCTTCCAAAATTGTGAATTTCATGGCCCCAGGGTCAGAGTTTCTAGTGCTAGGGCGGGGCTATATACTGTAGATTGTATAGTGAAAATGCATAAATTCTTTGAAATTCTTCTTCTCTGCTCATGGGCATTAAATAAACTAACCAAGTGCATAGTTATATTGAATAAGGCTGCCTCTTCTAAAATTGTGAATTTCATGGCCCCAGGATCAGGGTTTCTAGTGCTAGGGCGGGGCTATATAGATTATATAGTGAAAATGCATAAATTCTTTGAAATTCTTCTTCTCTGCTCATGGGCATTAAATAAACTAATCAAGTGCATAGTTATGTTGAATAAGGCTGCTTCTTCCAAAATTGTGAATTTCATGGCCCCATAGTCAGGGTTTTAGTGCTAGGGTTGGGCTGTATAGATTATTTAGTGAAAATGCATAAATTCTTTGAAATTCTTCTTCTCTGCTCATGGGCATTAAATAAACTAACTAAGAGCATATTTATGTTGATTAAGGCTGCCTCTTCCAAAGTTGTGAATTTCATGGCCCCAGGGTCAAGGGTGTTAGTGCTAGGGCGGGGCTATAAAGATTATACATGTATAGTGAAAATGAGTTATTTCTTTGAAAATCTTCTTTTCTGCACCCGCATGGGTATTAAACCAATGAACTATGTACATAGTTATGAGAAGGAAGGATGCCTCTTTGAGATTTGTGAATTTCAGGGCCCCTGGGTCAGGGCTCCATGTGTTAGGGCGGGGCTTTAATGTTTATATAATGAAAATGGATGAATTGTTTGAAAAACTTTTCCTTTGCTCCTGGGTATTATGCCAATGATGTAAGTACATATTTATGATCAAAAGAGCTGCTTCTTCCAAAGTGGTTAATTTCTGGGCCCCTGGGTAAGACATATTTGGAGGGGGGAGGGTACATAGTCTGAATATAAATTAATGCTTTGAAATCTGCACTTTGATATTAATCAACAATTTATGATGAAATAAAATTCATGATAAAATTTCCAAAATTTTGAAATATGTGGCCCTTGGGTCAGTGGTTCCTGTGGAGTGAGTGCACAACTGGTTATAAATAGAAATTCATTTTCTCTTTGTTGCTCTGATTTTTTATTAAGTAACCAAAGTAAAATGCTAAGTGTAAAATCAATATACGAATGGTGTCTCTTTCAAAATTGTAAATTTCATGGCCTCTGTTTAAAACAGGAATCAAATTCATTTGTTGGAAAGTTGTTACAGGATACTCAGGTGACCTATAAGGCCCATGGGCGTCTTGTCTAATTCTTTGGTCAGAAAATGACATTTTAATTGAATGTTTTAGATTTTTTTGACTCATATCCTGAGTGCTACATTAATGTTTGTATGCTTTGTTTCAGGGGAGATCACTTTCATTTAAAACATTTTTCCTTTGGGTTCTTATAAGTATTTACCAAGGTAAGTTATGAGGTATTTTATTAGATACTTTTTGAACGATCAACATTTACTTTCCTGTGTTCACTGTAAGTGATAAAATGTTTCTCAACTTTTTGCAATTTTCGCAATTTATGTGTAATAATCTTTTTCACCATTAGAACAATTTCATTTTAGAAACCATACTACACAATAAACCAACACAATTTGTAAATTCTTTAACTTCCACGCATATAGATATCCACTTAACAGTGTATACATGTATGGAGACATAAAACTAGAGTATAATTAATGTAAAATGTCCTGTTGACAGGTGGTATCATTATTTACGGTGCTCTATGGCTGTTTGATGAAGACTTTGTTCACGTCGTGTCCATTACGTTTACCTCCCTCATCCTGACAGAGCTGCTGATGGTGGCCCTGACAATAAGAACGTGGCACTGGGCAATGGTTGTTGCTGAAGTATTCAGCTTAGCCATTTATATTTTATCACTTGTTGTACTGCATAATTACTTTGGTAAGTTTGTGAAAAGGTACCTATTCCTCTCCCTACAGAATTGTGTAGATTATGCAAGCAAAAACAATTTGGGGGCATTAATTAGAAAACATATATATTACAGTCATTTTGTAAACTAAATTTAAATGATACATATGCTTTCCAAAAGTATGTCTTGTTCATTTTGTATAAGGGTATACTGTACATGATTTAGCTGTGTGGGTTAAATGAACAAAAAAGATTGAACGATTGTTTTCATTCTAGATGGGACATTCCTGAGGACGTGGGATTTTATCTGGAAGGTGGTCGTCATCACGTCTGTCAGCTGTATACCCCTGTATATCCTAAAATACATACGAAAGAAATTCTCTCCTCCTGTCTATGCCAAGCTTACGTGAGATTGTGCGCTATATATAGTGAACAAAAAGGAATATCAGGGTCCGCATCATTGAACTGTTTCTTACAAGAAAGAGGTTCCGGGTCAGTGAAGTTGAGTGTACAAGGAAACCATTAGAACATTTGTGCAATTTTTTTATTTTTTTTTAAACATATTTGAATTCCATCCTCTGTGGCTGAGTGATAGCATTATTATTTTTCTCTGTGCTTGAAGTACCAGCATACTATTTACATAATCAGTAGCGTAGTCTCTGTATGACTGTAACAATTTATCAGTAAATTCATTACAGGATCCATATAATTTTGAAAATACCATTTAAGTGGAAATTTTAGCAAGGATTTTATTTTGGCATTATAAGCAAGGGTACTAAGATTGCTAAAATTGAATATTGCTAAAAATTATAGGGTTTTATTTGTTACACTTCTTAAGTGAGCATTATAAAATCGCTAAAATTACCAATTTTTAAGGACAAATCGCGAAATTTGCGTCTCCCTAAAATTTCCACTTATACGGTAATATTCATGATTCCCAGTGCTATGTATATCCATCATAATAAGGCCTGAAACAGCATAGGAGTTCTTCAAAAATTAATTCTGATGCTATTTTTTCTCTTCGAGGTAAAATTTATGGTACAATCAATATACATATAATGGCAAATTTAACAAGACACTATCCGTCTTTATAATCTCAACAGTTCATTTATTTTTTCTTGCATATATTTTTTCTTTTTTGTGTTAAATTATAAATTTATTTTTTTTATTGAATCAAGTCAAGTGATAAAAATTGACTTCACTTTTTTTTTTCAATTTAGTGGTTGAACCAGTGCTTAATATGACAGTTTTATGTCATTTTTCATTTTTTTTCTGTGGATTTTTTTCTTTTAAAAGGAATGTCCAGTTGCATATACATGTAGTACTTTCATCACTTCTGTAAGCAAACATTCATCTGTTTAAAAAAAGTCTTTGAATTATTCATTTAAAGATCGTTAGCATGTTCATGTACTGGTACAAATTAAATACAGGGTCTAAATTTACTGAAATATTTTATGAAATGCATTTAATTTTTATTTCCAATTTATTTATTGCTACATTATCGATATATATATTTAAATGTGGATTGAAATAATACTTATATTTTACGACATACACTGACAAATTCTACCAATAATATTGGACTAGCTGATACATGTATACCTTTGATGTTACATATTTTTTTTCTAGTGGTGTTTGGTTCACCTCTGATGAATAAATGACATACATATTGTTGTTTTACTTTTACTGTACACTACCATATTAGTGTGGATGGTCATTTCACTCCAACGGTGAATAAAGAAAATATTAATCAGACATTTAATTAATCAGGGATGACCCCTTTTTTTACCTTGCATCCCAAAGAGATTGTACCAGTGCATATACATGGTTTTACTTTCAGCTGCACATCTGTAAGCAAACTTCTCTGTTAAAAAATAAATATATGATATTCATTTAAAGATCGTTAGCATGTTCATGTACTGGTACAAATTAAATACAGGGTCTAAATTTACTGGAATATTTTATGAAATGCATTTAATTTTTATTTCTCAATGTTTTTAAAGCTGTATTATCTCAAAATATTACTAAATGTGTGTTCCTAACATATTCTTTGACTTTTACACAACAAAACATTCCTCATAATTGTTGTTAATAGTCCTCCTGGTACTGATATTGCAATCATCGGACATTTCAATTTAGCTTATTTATACTGCCATTTTGGTTTTCAAAGATGGTGTTTGGATGTCAACTCTTGATACAGGAGAGAGTAATTTTTTTGAAATCTTCCATTTTTTGCAATTGAGGTAAGAATTTGGAAAAATTATTACTTTTACTTTTTTGTGCGCAATAAATATACAGTTTTTTCATGGGTGGCATTTCACTCCAACGGTCTATTAATCAGACATTTAATTAATCAGGGATGACCCCTTGAAAAATTACCTTCCATCCCAAGAGATTGTACCACTGCACTGCATGGTTTTCTAAACCTCTAACACCTCTCAAAATTCATACTTGATGAATTACGGATTTAATTCACGTTTACTTCACTTTTCCTATCTTGCCCATTAGTATTTTAACTTAAGTACAATTTCTAAATGCTTAAAAAATAATCCCTCCACTTTCTTAAGGCTTCGTTTTCATTGAAGGAGAGCAAGTTTGGTTTTCTGGTGCTTTGACTACAAGCCATAGAACCAAATGTTGTAATTGTAGAGGAATACAAAATCTGGATAAAGCAAAGTCAATTGCAAGTTTGTCAGAACTTAGCTAAATCTAGTTTTTCTGTATACATGAATTTTTTTAGACATCATTTTCATAAGATAAAAAAGATGTCAGCATCTCAGTCAATGTCTAGAAAGAAATGATAGTCAAACAGGTTTCCTACATTTTAATCAAATTAAAGAACAAAATTTGAATTCATCCGAAATAACTTTTATTGATACAACATTGTTATAATAACGTAAAGTGCTGAACTGGAAAAAAAAACAACCAGTATAAAGTAAAAATTACTGTATAAAAATGGCCTTTAGTTTAAAAAGCAGACAGGGTCAAAAGGTCATGTAAACAAAAACTGGGAAAAAATCATATAAAAATTAAAAAAAAAAAAATTATACAAAGTTTGCATCCAAAAATTATGATATACATGGTATATCTTGCTGAGGAAAACTAGAACATGTAACTGGCACTGAAAGTTATTAGACAAGTATTCTACAGGGATGAATACAAAAAGACAACCTTATATTGAATAGAATTTTGTGTACATAAACTGTCCTGTTTAAGAAATACACTGTTTTTTGGTCCTGGATAATACAATTATGATATCTTTGGTAAAATTATCGATAGATGTCCTGATTTAAAGACTTGAGAATCATGATGGGAAGGAAAAAGAAAACTAAAAACAACTAATGATCTTAAGATCAGTCTAGCTGATTTGTCAAAGGACAGGTTGCATTATTTAAATGAAGAAAATCTAACTTGCATGTATAAATAAACCTGCATGCATATAACTCATTGAACATGTATAGTGAGCTATGCTCTTCAGTTTCACAAAACATGCATTAAGTTTAAACTTAATGTCAATAAACATTGATCTTAACAAATATTCTTCACAGAAGAACCAAAGTTAATTTAATTTGTGCTATGAAAGCACAAAATTTTGCTGCTGACAGAAAATAAAACTGATTTTTTGGTTGGCACAAAAAAATTCAAACTCACATTCACAAAGAATTGTTAACATCAAACATACCGTGGTAAAAATGTTTCAAATACATGTACTTCAACAACTAATTTTTGTTCTTTTATGATTAAGTTGACAGAGAATTTTCAGAACCAAGGTTAACAGGTTTAATTCTTAGAAATAATTTGCATCTTTTTGCTATGAAGCTTTGGCTAGACAAATCTTGCAGCTCTTTAACATTGATATAGCATTACAATATATTGCTTTTCAACATTTCAACATTCAAAAAAAAACTTTGTTTTAAGAAAAATCTTTAAATTTGAAAAACCAATATCAGGATTTGTAAACACACTTGCCCACATTTCTCTAAAAGATTTAAAAAAAAAAACAATTATCAAATGCATATGCATGTAATTTCACATATCCTTTCAAATACAATACATATAATTTCTTTTCACTTATGCTTTCTTGCACTATTTTGCTTGTTTTTTTTGCAATACACATAAAAGTATGATATGTGCTTCTACAAAAAGTTAGGTATATGTCAAATATGGTACATGTATAAACAATATGCCTTAATTGTATTGTTTTATCAACTGTAGAGAGTTACCCTTATTCATATGTGGTAGACAGAGCAAGTGTAGGAATTTGAAGCAAGAGATCATACTCCTCCTTAACCCTGTTAATTTTTGTGATACACCTTTAAATCATCAGATCTTGCTTCCTGGTCAGCTACTCCACACTTTACATTCCTGGATACTGCCCGCCCCCATAAAGACTGGCTGAGGGGTACGCAGGTCCCTGTCCATGGTAACCACTGGGGTACCCCAAGGGGGACACTCCTCCAGGTATAGAGCTGGGAAGGCCCGTCGGAATGGTACTAGGGGCTCCCACAGGATATCCTCTGGGAACACTGGTCACAGGCAAGCCTTGGTAAGCCCCTTGGTGACTAAGAGCACTTGGGATGGATATCACTGGGCTAGCAGTAGGATAGTTGGAGCTCTGTTGTAGTGGGTGAGGGCTGTTGAGGTATGTGGGAGTCATGGAAGGATACTGGGCTGTAGCAGGATAGGCTAGGGTGGAAGGAG
This sequence comes from Saccostrea cuccullata, assembly GCF_032062105.1. Classification (NCBI taxonomy): domain Eukaryota; kingdom Metazoa; phylum Mollusca; class Bivalvia; order Ostreida; family Ostreidae; genus Saccostrea; species Saccostrea cuccullata. The sequence continues at coordinate 133,970 of NW_026926108.1, read as the reverse complement.
GCATGGTTGACAGCGAGGGGTGAGGCATGGGCTGGGAGGGTCTGTAAGGTCCAGCTGAAGATACTAAAGTGCTGCTGGGATAAGGAATCCCTGTAATGAGATAAAATATAAATATACAACCCAATACAAATAACCTGAGTACATTTAGCTCAATAGTGATCTCATGGAATTTATTTCAGACAAAACACCTACGTATGCATTACGTGTACAAATGACTATATCTGTTTTTCATGTGATTATTATTATAGGAATAGTTACCAGCAGGGTATCCTGACATGCTACTGAAGCCCTGCATGGCCGGAGCTGTCGTAGACATAGGGTTCCCAACATACTGCTGGCCCATGGCTCCCGCTGGGCTGGGGTACCTAGGCTGGGTTAGAGAGGGCCCTGAGGAGAACCCGGGCAGCAGGCCTTGCTGGGAGGGGGGATATCCAGAGGAGGGGTACCCATGCTGTCCATAAAGACTACCCTTGTCTACTGTGGGGGCTCCATAAAAGTTCATTCTCTGAAACATTGAAATAATCATGTTATACAGGCATTTTTTGCAAGAAAAATAACTTGGTATGCACTCTTAAAATAAAGAAATGTGTGAAGTAGATTCAACACCAGCAAAAAACATAGGTAATCAGAGATTACAGAGCTCACCTCAACGAATGTTGTCTTTAAGTAAGGCAAAGTCACACAATTAACCAACAAAAAGTATACATTCCAAAAATGAAAATATTTTTAAAAGCAATTTTGATCTGATTCTTTGAAATAGACCTACATAAAAAATTTAAACTACTTCTTCTTCATGAAAATGTAATGAAAATCCAGCATCTGAAGCAAATTTGAGAGTTTTCATCTCTTGATGCAGCATTTGTGAAAGTTTGGTTTATACAATGTTATATAAGCCTTATAGTTTTTGGTAATAGACCTGCAACCATAACTTTTACCTTGTCTATTATCTGAAAAATGTATGTCCAATTCAGCATCCAAAGCAAGTCCATTAGTGTGCATCCTATGATGTATCATCCATGCACGTTTGCTCATTATAGGGCTCATAGTTTATTGGAAATGAAACATGCATTAAAACTAACATTTTCACTCATCCACAAAAAGTAGGTCAGATTCAGCTTCCGAAGCAAGCCTGGAAGTATGCATCCTTAGATGTATTGCAAGACTGGTCATTAAAGAACTCATAGTTCCTTGGAAATGAAACCTGCACCAAAAACTTTTAACTATTCACTCAACCGGAAAATGTAGGTCAGATTCAGCATCCGAAGCAAGCCTGGTAGTGTGCATCCTTAGACGTATCATCCATGCAAGTTTGGTCAACATAGGGCTTAAAGTTACTTGCAAATGAAACCTGCACCAAAAACATTAACCTGTTCGCTCAACTGGAAAATGTAGGTCAGATTCAGCATCCGAAGCAAGCCCGTTAGTATGCATCCTTAGATGTATCATCCATGCAAGTTTGGTCAACATAGGGCTTATAGTTACTTGGAAATGAAACCTACTCCAAAAACTTTAACCTGTTCACTCAACTGGAAAATGTAGGTCAGATTCAGCATCCGAAGCAAACCCGGTAGTATGCATCCTTAGATGTATCATCCATGCAAGTTTGGTCAACATAGGGCTTATAGTTACTTGGAAATGAAACCTGCACCAAAAACTTTAACCTGTTCACTCAACCGGAAAATGTAGGTCAGATTCAGCATCCGAAGCAATCCCGGTAGTATGCATCCTTAGATGTATCATCCATGCAAGTTTGGTCAACATAGGGCTTATAGTTACTTGGAAATGAAACCTACACCAAAAACTTTAACCTGTTCACTCAACCGGAAAATGTAGGTCAGATTCAGCATCCGAAGCAATCCCGGTAGTATGCATCCTTAGATGTATCATCCATGCAAGTTTGGTCAACATAGGGCTTATAGTTACTTGGAAATGAAACCTACACCAAAAACTTTAACCTGTTCACTCAACCGGAAATTGTAGGTCAGATTCAGCATCCGAAGCAATCCCGGTAGTATGCATCCTTAGATGTATCATCCATGCAAGTTTGGTCAACATAGGGCTTATAGTTACTTGGAAATGAAACCTGCACCAAAAACTTTAACCTGTTCACTCAACCGGAAAATGTAGGACAGATTCAGCATCCGAAGCAAGCCCGGTAGTATGCATCCTTAGATGTATCATCCATGCAAGTTTGGTCAACATAGGTCTCATAGTTACTTGGAAATGAAACCTACACCAAAAACTTTAACCTGTTCACTCAACCGGAAAATGTAGGTCAGATTCAGCATCCGAAGCAAGCCCGGTAGTATGCATCCTTAGATGTATCATCCATGCAAGTTTGGACAACATAGGGCTTATAGTTACTTGGAAATGAAACCTGCACCAAAAACTTTAACCTGTTCACTCAACCGGAAAATGTAGGTCAGATTCAGCATCCGAAGCAAGCCCGGTAGTATGCATCCTTAGATGTATCATCCATGCAAGTTTGGACAACATAGGGCTTATAGTTACTTGGAAATGAAACCTGCACCAAAAACTTTAACCTGTTCACTCAACCGGAAAATGTAGGTCAGATTCAGCATCCGAAGCAAGCCCGGTAGTATGCATCCTTAGATGTATCATCCATGCAAGTTTGGTCAACATAGGCCTGATAGTTACTTGGAAATGAAACCCACACCAAAAACTGCACCAAAAATGTTAACCTGCTCCAAAAACATTAACCTGGTAATTCCTTTGCTGAAATTGCAGCATCTGAAACTTTGTCTGGTACAATAAAACACACTAAAACCATTTTCCATGCATGTCTAATCAGTATAGGACACAGAAGTAATTAAAAAGAAAACTGCTCCAAAAAACTTAACCTTAACCTGGGACGCCGACGCCGACGCCGAGGGTATCACATAAGCTCCCCCCAACTTCGTTGAGGTGAGCTAAAAAGCACTGTAAAAAAGATTGTTATCTGGACTTAAAATTATAATACATGTAAAAGCACTAACTGAAGTTATCTCTCACACACAAGTACATGTAGAAGAATTACACGCTTAGTGTGGACTTTCAGTAAGGCGTGGCATTCTCGACGTTACCTAATTAGCTTCTGAAATTTACACAGCTTCCCTTCACTGTTGAAATATACATATGATAGAAGTGCGGCCGAATGTCAACTGATGTAGTAAATAGCCAATTAAAAGTTCTCTCACGGCACAGAGGTGGGGCATAAGTCGTCTGATCGTTATCAACAACAATTTTAAGTTCCTATGTTATTAATTTCGTAACCAATGAGAATCTACTAGTATTCTCCATTACGTAGCGCCGAGAAAGTCACGCCTACTGAAAGTCCAAAGATAGGGTAAAATACTCCTATCTATACTAGTCAAGTTACTGCATAGTCAAAATTAAGAACATATTAAAGATCGAAGAATAAATATAATGTAAGGCCATTCCAAGTTTTTTCTATGTTTAGCATCCACGTGCACCTTGGTTTTTGACACCCCATGTCAGAAAAAACAAAACAGAATCAAGAGTCTGAAAATTAATTATTCAGGTCAAAATTTGTGATTTCCGGCAATATTTCTAAATATTTGTATAATATTTCATTTTTGGAATAGTTCCAGTATTTAATACCTTGATTTTGCTGAAGAAAATAACTTTCTTTATGAAAAATAGATAAATGACATCATATGTTTTGAATAACGTCATTCTCATTAGTATAAAATATGTGTTTCATTTTTTTTGACTTATGTGTTTTTTGCGAACAGGTAGCTAGGTTTTTGAAAGATGCTTGGAATGGCCTAATTGATTATCTAATTATTTTTGAGAGGTTCAAGAAAGAAATACAAAAGTGAACTTAAAATCTGAATAAAATAAGAGTGGGGGATATCTGCAATTTAAAGTCTATCTTCATATTAAATTCTTTCTCGACTCTTCCACTGTGAAATCATTAGATTTTGTGATTGCTACAATTTTTGTGGAATTCATGGGAACCTCTGATCCACTAGGCAAAGCTAATTAATATCTTCCATAAATTTTTTATAAATTAGGGATATAAAGTCATATTTTCTTTTGTAAGTATTGGAGAAGCCACAAAAAGCGATATATGGTAAGTGTCTCAACTGGCCCCTTAAAATGAATATCTTAATTTTATTTTATATATAGCTTTAATTTGTACAGCTATATATGCGACCTTTATGGGTCATTTTCATTTTGACCAAAATACCGTTATTTTAGAAATATGACATCATAAAAATCACGTTTTCCCGCCATTTTAGCATATCTTGTATAAAACTGCTTATTTTCAAGCAGCTTTTCTTCCAGAAAATATAAAGCGCAGCCTAGAACATGCTTTATATTTTTACCAAAGATGAATCTATCCAATACTAATTAGTGACAGAAAAATTATGTACTGTATACAGGGAAATTTTCGCTCCCGTTTTATTTTCGCCCCTTTCGCCCTCTTGTTGATTGGGCGAATTTAAAACGGGGCGAACTCAAATTACAAAGCATAAGTTCTTAAACAGAACTATGACTGAGCGAATTTAAAACGGGGCTAAATTGTCCGCAAGTGCAAAAGGGCGAAAATAACACAGGGCGAAAATAACCCTGTATACAGTATGTTCTACACTGCGCTCTATGTTTCCTGTATGAAAAAAAACATCAAGAAAAAGGCATATTTTTGGTTTTTTTGTTAGATAGCAAAAATAGCATCATTTCTCATGTCATTTACAGCTAGAGAATGCATATAAATGTGAAAAATAAATTAGAAATATTTCTAACATAATCTCTTCTTCAAAATAAATATCAACAAGCTAATTCAGAGAATTCGTGTCCCCCGCTTAGGGAAAAAGTCGAGAGAATTTGTAGAATTATTAAATGTATACATGTATACTGAAGGAAATAAAATACATGTATGTCAATATGCATATAAAGATTTGATTGCTTATTCTTTATTATGTGTATAGAAGATTTTTTCATATGGAATGTTTATCACACTGTAATGATGATTTTATAACCTCATAAATTTTTCATTTCACATGCTGAATACTATCATTTAGTAAAAAAAAAGTATTTAAAAAAAAAAAAGAAAGAAAGGTCCGACCGAGGTTCGATCCCACGACCTCTCACACTTGAAGCGAGAGACATAACCACTAGACCACGGAATCGCTTTAAGTGGTGTTAAGTATATGCAGAACTGAAGTCACATACATGTATATATTCATGTTTTCATGTTCGGTATTCTCAAAATTTTACACAATCCATGGTGTTTGATTTATTTAGCCTTTATTAAACAGTTTTAATAGATGTAATAAGAACATAAAGTCCGCCGAGAACCTGTTTTATACGCAATAACTCTCCTCATGCCCCTGCGCTAAAAATAGCAACATGTAATACTATAAATACTAATAAAACAAACGGGGCGGGGCACTTTGAGAGGGGCGAGAGACGTCCTAGGGAGTTTTGGTATAAAATTACATTGCATCAGCTCAAAATCTTCTTGAAATATCGCCCGGAAATGATAGTGTTACACACAGACAGAATGTATAAATTTACGACCTTGAACTTTGACCTTTTGACCTCAAAATCAATAGGGGTCTTCTTTAGGCCACAGGGAGTTGTTATGTAAAATTTCATTGCAATAGCTCAAATGGTTCTAGAGATATCGTGTGGAAACGAAAGTGTTTTAACAGACAGAATTTGCTTATTTATGACCTTGACCTTTGACCTTTTGACCTCAAAATCAATAGGGGTCTTCTTTAGTCCATAGGGAGTTGCTATGCTAAATTTCATTGCAAAAGCTCAAAGGGTTCTCGAGATATCGTGTGGAAACGAAAGCGTTACAGACAGACAGAAAGACGGACGGACGGACGGACGGACAGACGGACGGACGGACAAACCCAAATTAATATCCCCCACTTTTCAAGCGGGGGACAATTAAACATATCTGAATGTCATCCTAAAATGTTGATTTTTAGGGGGCCAGAATTGACTCTTATCGTATATGCTCCTTTACGTCCCCATGAACCTGTAAAATTTAAGCATTTAATCCACAAAAACTGCCCCCCCACAAATTTCAATGAATCACAGTACATGTATAATAAAACACAGCTGCAATGAAAACCCATGGGACTATTGGATATATATAATTTATGCATAATTTTTTACTAATATTGACCTGTTGGAAAAATGACAACATATACTAGTATAATCTGGAATTCATTGTAGCTGTCTTTCTTATGAGAGTGTTTGAACTATTATTTAAAAAGAAGTACTTAATACACCAACATATATTTGCAATTTTTTTTGGGGGGGGGAGGGGAGGATTTAAATGAAGTAGCTCAGTTGAGTTCAAAAGAAAATTTCATGAATATGCAGTGATAAATATTCTCCATCAAATCACCAGTAAATTTTGAAAAAAAAAAGTTAACATGAAAAATTAAACAAATAAAAGTTGGTGCATGGTTTTTAATATATACCTACCAATATGCAACAATCTGTACTTCTTTATATTTGACTACAATGACAGAGTGTTGTTTATAGAAATTGTATTCATAAATTTTTTCTGCTATGAAGCCCTGATAATATAACCAAGTCCTCAATTCTACTCATAACTTACAAATCAATGCTAACAAATAATTATAAAACTCAGTCAATTCATTTCATTTGAGTCAATTAAAAATTTCTTGTCAAATTTGGGCAACGAATGAAATATGGAGTTATCTCTCAACAATATAGCAGAATAAGCTGATGGTTATCTGTAAATAACTTGACGTTTAGGCTTAGACTTAAGCTTTCTTTGATTATGAACATTTTCTATCCCAAAAGTAAAGATATGTCAATAAACCAACTTTTATTAGCATGATTATCATGGGAGAAATATCCACAAGTTTTGCAACATACATTCATTCGCAAATAATAATTCGAGCAAACCATTTTTTTTTTGTTTTGAATGGTATGTTTCCTTGTTTACAAAAATTAATAGTCAGAGATTGATTTCAAACTGATGAATTGCGAATAAAAGATGATATGAATAATAGTTGGTTTACAGTACTATGGAAGATGATAAAATATGAGACCCCTGGGCTACATTATACCTGAGCACTAGAGAAGCAGAGTACTAATAGGGCCATATTATGATACAAAGACATGAGCCCTTACATAGGGCATGAGCATTTATCAAGACATACAGAACAAAAGCACTTATTGGGACATATAGGAAATAAGCCTTTATTAGGACATAAGAACATGTGCACTTGTTGGAACAGAAAGGACACAAGCACTTATTAAGACACAACTGTTTCTTTTTGTTTTTCATTATCAAGTTCATAATAAAATGTTCTAAAAGAATTCAATACTTGATTACTGCTGCATGTTACGGGTAAACTAATGAGAGGTATTGATTTGATCTGTTTGTTATTATTTCTCCTCTCAGTTCACAATCATTAACCTATCTGTCTAAACATGTCCCTATTCTACTCTACTTGCACTCGCTTGGTCGAGTTTTCATCAACTCCGAGTACACAATCTGCACTAATGTGTACTGAGCCTGCACTGAGCTGGACTTAAGTGCACTAATGATTTCTATTTGACCGAGATAAACATAAAAGTCTGAAAGTAGAGCAGCAGCTGAGATAATGGGGAGTGTTTTTTATCGATTGATTCGATTCATTATTACATAGAATACACAAAGATAGATTGATTGATTATTACATAGAATGCACAAAAAGTTATTGATTGATTATTACATAGAATACTCAAGGAGAGATTGATTCAATATTACAAAGACTATACAACTTAAGAAAGGCTATTTACTAAAGACTGTTCTTAACCTATTTAAGCCACAATTTGAGGCTGTCTAAACATTTACTAGCTAGTATTTCTAGTATTAGTATCTTATTGATTATCAGTGGAGTGGTACTTCATTGGAATAATTAATTATTTTAAAGAAAAAAATTATAACAAGTATAGCATGTACAGTATTAATGTATGCTTCCCATTAAAGGCCTATGGGCCACAGAGCTGGAATCTAATGCTTGCCCAGAAAAACACAGATTACAGAGCTGACCTCAAACAATGTTGTCCAGAGTTTTTCTTTAATTAATAAAATGATAATTCCTTGCCATATCTTGACCAACTTGCTTGGATAGAGTAAAGCAAAGTCCCACACCAAACAAATGATGTAGTGGTGTACATCCAAAGATGCAATATTTATGAATTTTGATCTGAGGGAGCTTGCAGTTACTTGGTAATGAACTTCACTAGAAAAGTCACTAAGGCCATAATAAATAAATTGCTAGATTCTCATTCGAATTTTTTTAAAAATCGAGGCGGGCGGACGGCTTTTATTATATATATTTTATTTTTTCAATTTTGCAGATTTTTTATTGACCTGGCCAATCGGTGTAATGTTATCTACAAGGGGAGCCAGTCAAAGCGTCCCCTGATTTTAGTCAAAGCGCCCCCTGACATATTTTTATAGAAAAAAATACCGCCCCCAAATATTGGTCAAAGTGTCCCCTGATTTTGGTCAAAACGCCCCCTAACATATTTTTATAGAAAAATACCGCCCCAAATATTGGTCAAAGTGCCCCTTTAGTTAACATATTCTTATAGAAAAAATATCTTAATTTATATAAACAAATCTTTACTGTCCCCAAGAAATGGTCAAAGCGTCCCCTGATTTTTGGTCAAAGCGCCCCCTTATAGAATTTTTTCAGGTAACAGTACTGCCAAACAATGATAATATTAAATTTTAAAAATACCAAACAGTTTTATTCCGTAACATGTTTGTAAAAATATATATTAGGGGGCGCCTTGACTAAAATCAGGGGACGCTTCATACAAGAATCGGGGATGTTTTGACCATTGCTTGGGGACGGTTCCCAGACGATTTTTTCTAAGAAAAAAATGTAAGGGGGCACTTTGACTAGAATCAGGGGATGCTTTGACCAATATTTGGGGGTGTTTTTGTAACATCATTTTACTGTAAAATTCTATATGGGGCGCTTTGACCAAAATCAGGGGGCATTTTGACCAAAATCAGGGGACGCTTTGACCAGGACAGTTATTAGGGGACGCCTTGACTGGATTTCCTCTACAATACCCGAATAAAAGTCATATAGTAAAGGTTCATTTATCTCTTACTTCACATCATCACCAATCTTTTTCAACCAATGACCCTTGTTTAAAATATATACGCATGTATTACAGCTATTTTCAGCTGTCAAAATCATGTCGACTTGCGCGGGATTTAAAACGAAAGTAGAATGGTAGATGAATACCGATCCCAATCAGAATTAAGACAAAGAAAAACAGAAATAAAAAAAATCGAGGCGGGGGTATATAATTGGGGCGGGCGGGGATGAGAATCTATTCTAGGAATATTCTTATTATGGCCTAATCAAGAAAATGTCATTCTAATCCTGTATCTGAAGCAAGTTTGAGAATGTTCATCCCTTATTGTATCATCCATGCAAGTTTGGTTCAGATAGGCTAATATCAGTGTCTTCAAAACTTTGAAATGAACCTCATTTTCCTGCACCTGAAAAACATTAATATGGCCACTCATCTAGAAAATGTCGAATCCAGCATCCAAAGTAAGCCTCGAAGTGTGCATTCTAGGATGTATCATACATGCAAGTTTGTTTTACATAGGGCTTATATTTCTGAATGAACCTGATTTAAAAACTTAAACTTAATGCTCTAAAAACTTTTATATGCTCCAAAAACATGAGCTTGAAAATATTTAACTGAAATTACAGCACCAAGACAGCCTACTTTGTTTTATTGGGATTTCAATAACTTTGTTTAAAGTCAGCTAAGTGAGCATTTTGTCAAATTCTATGGTCATTATAATGACCTTGTTAACCAATTAATTTATATCATATCATTGGGTCCTATTTTGGCTGACCTTTTATATACCAATAGTTTGGCCTTTCTTTTGATATTAAAATTGACTACTATGTTCCATAAATCTGTTCAATACATATACACAGAGTGGGAGTGACTGGTCAACAGAGAATGCTTACTCCTCCCAGTCACCTGATCCCACCTCTGAAACTTCAGGATCCACAGTTTGTGTGTTGGGGTATGTGTACTTTTATAATAATATTTAACTTCTGTATATAAGAAAACCTTTTTTTTTTTTAAAAAGGCACTACAAAAAAGGAACTTCCAGTGTTTGATTTTATGCCCTATTCAGAGATTTGCATTTTTTATGAATTTCTGGAGATTGATCCATGTTCGTTATCTTGAATTCTTCATCTTTTTTCATTGTTAGATGACTTTGATTTGAATCTCTCACTAAGGGGAGGTATGGCCAACTTAGTTCCCTTTACCCAAATATGCTTTCTGGCAAATTGGTACGACTCTGGCTCATGTGAGCTGACTAAATTTAGTCTAGGTAAATGAGTCTTATTTTAAAGCATTGGGTTGCCAAAATAAAAAAATATATATTACGGAATAGCTAAAAAATCAATCTATTCAGATGTCACATTCAACAGTAGTGGAAGTGAAATTATTATGAAAACATTATCTTTTCTCTGCAAAAAGATAGCATTTTCGGAACCCATGGATTTTCTCTCCATTACACTACATTCAACGTAGTGAAACAGAAAACCTGTGGGTTCCGATGATGAAAAGATAGGACCCTATGACAAACTGACAGACAGTGCTTTTTTAGAGAATGGCTTGCCTTTGAGGAACATTATTAAGGATACATTAAGTGCTTCACAACTGTATTCATAACTATAATTATAACATGACCAAATATCACTGAATTATATATCTCATACCAGTATTAAACCACTGAAGTATCTAACTTCATACTACTATGAACTAAATACTTACAAATCAAAAGCACTTGCTTTCACATTAGGATATTTCTGAAATAAGAGGAAAAAAAATGTAAGGATTTTAAAAACAAAACTAAGTTTCAAAGCTCACTTCAATGAATAAACTATATAAACCCCAAATATCAAAGAGTAATGCACAGATGCTATTGGATTTTTTTTGGATTAAAATCTGTTTCTAAATTTACTTTCATTGGAAATATATTGTATACAAAGCATAACAAATTTGATTTATTCAAAGCAATACTTAATAATTAATACAATTAAATCTTTTAACCCATAAATTTTTTTTTTATTTGGTTCTCTGTGTACAATATTAGCCCTTTCACAATAACTGTGGTACTACTCTTTTGCAAGGCAAATTAATAACGTTTGATGTTACGTTCAAGATAGGTATAATCTGAAGGTGTTTTAAAGGGAGAAATTGTCTAGTTTTTCTAAACTTAAAAGATTTGAAAATTATATTATAAAGGAATAATTTAATTCTGGTTGTAACGCTGTATTTGATTGGATAAAAAATTTATTTTATATCGTATAAAATGGGTTGCCTACGTCACAATGACGCGCGTCAAAAACGTATCAATCCGCCTGACGTTACATTCAAATTTTTTACAAACTGAAGTCATTTTGTTGGAACAATCATCTTTTTTTCTTACATCAAATGAAAGAAAATTAAATTATAAGGAATGAATTTAATAGCTACCCATTTTATATGGTATAAACTGGGTTGGAACAGTTTATGCTTTTTTATAAACCGCAAAGCGGTTTAGAAAGCGTAAACTGCCCTAACCCAGTTTATACCGTATAAAATAGGTAGCTATTAAATTCATTCCTTAAATGAATTAAATAGCAACCCAACCAGTTATACAAATCTTCGCATTCATAAAGCATAAACTACCCAACCCAGGTTATACAGTATAACTTGGGTTGCTATTAATATTTTATTCCTTAAATGGATTAAAAACTTTATTTTATAACAGAAAAAGTGCTTGTAGTGACCGTGATTATATAATTCAACTTGATAGCCTTGCTGCCTAGGTCTTAGCTGCAGATATATAGAATATCACACTGCTGTTTTGATCTCGGCCCTGGTATCAGCCCGAGCGGTTGGTATCAGCCCAAGCCCGGAGGGCGCGGGCCGAGACCATCCGAGGGCTGATACCAGGGACAAGATCAAAACAGTGGTGTGATGTTCTTTATATCATATATCTGATACCAAAGAAAAGAACAAATATTTAGATATTTTTCGATCAAACAGTTTATATAATTTTGTTGTAACAAAATAGAGGTATCTTTCTTTATTTCGATGTTCCTGGAGATGTTGCTTGATGGTGAAAGTTAAGAAAGATTTGCCTGGTCTTGTCATTAAAAAGAATGGTGTTTTGAAACATTTCATTTTGAAGCACATTAGATAACAAAGGTCCCAAACTTAAAAATATTCTACTTTCACTTTGGACCGAACCGGGGTTACAACTTCGCCAACGAATTGTTACGGATTGTAAATATGAGATTTATAGTAACTGCTTTTTTTTGTTTAGGATATATATTAAATCAAAAATGGCACATTACACGAAAACTTTGTATTGTCTGAATGTCAAAGCAAATAAACGTCCATTTTTTTCAAAACATGATTTGTTGCTGTCCTAGAAGTAAACAAGAGTTATCTATCTTACGTCAAAAAAGCTATCATTTGGCACACTGTACAAAAACAATTTTCTCAAAATTCTAGTATAAATAAATAATTTTTAAAGATTCTGGTTAAATTTTTCGATATATAATGTTTCTCTTAAATATTAGAATATATATCTTTTACTCTTAATTCACACAAAGTAAATAGAAATAATGGATTGAAATTTGAGGACGAGACAGCCCCTTGACAACGGGCCGAGACAGAGATATCTAGGGCGATACAGCCCTTTCCCAGGCTGTCTCGATAAAACGCCTGTATCAGGGCTGATACACTACTAGGTATATGATATTTATTTGTCTTTGACCATAACGCTACAGATCCCGTAATGCAAAAAAGGTGCAATTTACGGCACAATATTTTTTGCGCACTTTTGGGGAGAATTTCTCCACTTTCCAGCATCGGTCAATTCCCTAATACTTGATATCACCATTACTTAACTTAGCGGAACTCTTTCATGATGGAGGTAGGAACGTCTGTTGGATGGGGGCAAATGTGCAAATACAATGCAAGATCGATCATTATAGAATTTATAAGGACAGATAAGTAAAAAATCCTGGTGGAATACCTTGCTATACAATTGCTGAACCAGCCCAATCAATTTTTGAGAGGAGCTAATCCTAAAATGTTACATTTTTAACAATATTTTTAACTAAGTGGACTAGCTCTTCTCAATGAATTTTCATTGAAAATTGTCATATGAATGCTGATTAAATATTCTAAACTTTCCTTTTTTGACAATCTACTATTTGGAGTTGAATCCTTGGCAATAAATTATACTTTCTGCATAAAATTCTTCGAATCATTCGATTGTCACTACTGTAAACAATGTCATGTGCCCCAGAAATCTTCAGCTTTCTCAATTCCCTTGCAAAAGAGAGGTAGTAAGTTAGATAACTGAGGGGTACCAAAGTTCCTCGAAATATTACATATTCTAGACACATTTTGTAGCCAGTATGAATATATTATATCCACCTCCCAACCATTTATAATTGTCTCTACAGGCAACATATAAACTTGCTTGAAGTGAATTTTCAGCAATCCAACAAATAATTTTAATCAAGTGAGTTTATCATTTGTACAGATGACTATAAAGGGTTGGGAGATGGATATACAGATTAGTTAATTAATGTGCCTAAAATTAGGGAGTGAAAGGTAGTTAACTGATATATAAATATATAAAACCATAACGCTACAGATCTGCAACTACCTAGGTCTTTAACTTCTGAAATCTTGACTCTTGTCAGTAAGTCTTGTGGGTTTCTTGTTCAGAAGAACTAAAAACAGCCGAATATTGTATGAATCTCGCATTCAACATAAAAATTAGGTTAGTTGTAAATGTAATCAGAGAGAATCCAACTATACAAAATTACAATATTTCACACACCACAGCATGAACTGCGATGCTCTAATATTAAGATTATCTACGCAGTGATTATCAGAAATTGGCATGATCAGCTGAGACTGATCCCATAATTTAGGCCAGTCTGTAGATCCTTCATTGCATAAAAGGCATCATAATATAGTATATTGTAATGTTTTCATTACGAATATACGTTTTCCATAAAACATACCCAAATAATGGTGCTAAGTCAGAAGCTCTACTTTCACTGTCGCGTTCGGTTCGACAAAACAAAAGCCGACACTTTCCTCTGTCACACATGGAATAAAATCTGGTTTCTGATTGGTTAAAAAAGATAAGGAATCGCGCGCATGAGAGAGAGAGAGGAGAGAGAGAGAGAGAGTCTTTTGAAATCTATTTTTTTTTTTCGTTTTTCTGCATAAAACTACAAATGTTATTAATTTAAAAAAATTACATCCAAAGACATTTAAAATAACAGTGTAAAATAAATTACCATGTAAATGTTATTTATGTTTGTATTTTTCAAAGTTAATTAAGTTTATTTTTTTAAAACTGAGTTAAGAAATAATGAAATAATAATAATAAAAGACACTAAACATACCTTTTGGGTTTTTAAAAGCATTATCAGTTGATGGTTCTCTCAGACAGTTCAAGAAAAAAAACAACCACGACAACAAAAAGGCGATTTAAACAAATGTATGAAACTTTCCATCCTGAAAATTAACCAAAAGTGAGTGGTGTCACAAAAAACTTCTGCGAAATGTGGGAATGAAAATGCTTTTACAATTTATCCTACCTAGGGCTGTTTTTTATTAGTCAGAGATGTTGGATTGATATATATTTTGTATATTGCGTATATTTTTCATTTACTAAATTGCGAAAAAATGAAAATGAAATTTTCTATTTATCCAGTTTCTCTGTGGATATAATGATGAATCATTTAGCATAATATATGGTTGGATTATCTTCACTTAAAGTAACGTTAAACATAATTTTAGTGGTTTTTTGAATTAATTTTTTTTCAAATTTTTTTTTTGAAATTATTTATAAAACGAAAATGAAAATTGACTATGATATATATTGCAATTATATCTTTAAAGCGAAAATTTTTTTTCTTAAATTGACTTCATCAATTTACATGCAGAATGTTTATAAATGTCTATGGTAAGTAACCAAAAGAAAAAATTTACAGTTATGCACTGAAATTAAATAACCCAGACAGGTTGTCAACCGCTTAGAACTGTCCCCCTGCTTGGCTCAATCACAAAACTTTCAGACAAATTTTCTTTATATTCATTTTGATTGATTTGAACATATTTTATTGTAATATAATTACAAAGGGATTGAGCATAAGTTCTGAAAACTTATAACGCCCTCTCCCTATACACATGTAAATTACACATTTATATTGTCACAGTTAAACATGCTATATAAAGTATTCAGTATATATTTGCAAAAGTAAACAAATTGATGCATTTTGCATATATGTATAAATATATAAAATGTTGAACAGATATTGGTACAGTATTTAACAAGGAAATCTACCAGAATGTTTAATAAATGTTTGAACAAAAAATTATCATTCTCTGCATTATTCAGTGAATCAACCCCCCCCCTAATAAGACATGTGTATCTAGTGTGTGGATTTTATCAAATTGTAAAAAATTATGTAAAAATTCATTTCTGGTGTTCGCATACTTTGGACATACGAAAAAATAATATGTGTTCATTTTGATGAGAGGCATACTGAGTGTAAGCATTTTGCCAATTTACCGTATTACAAAAACGCAGTGCAATCACAGGTACTTGTGGACAAACTTCAATTATTTTACATTTTTTTCACAATTTATATTTAGTACACTTATTTGTTTGCAATGAACAAATTTAAAACCCCAAAATAATTTCAAAAAAATACCCCACTATACATTTAAGAGAGAAGTAAATATAAATTGTGAAAAAAATGTAAAATAAGCTTAAAGTTCTACAAGTACCTGTGAGTGCAATGCGATATTTTTGTCGCTGTACTACAAAAACCAAAACAGCTAATTTGGTTTCCCCGATTAATTTCCGTTTTATTTTATTTTATTTATCTCTCTCTCTCTCTCTCTCTCTCTCTCTCTCTCTCTCTCTCTCTCTCACCCATTCACTCACCCTCATTCTCATTCATGCAATAACTCACAAACTTAGTTATATTACTTGATTACTCATTCATACATGTACTTACTTATTTGAATAATTTATTAGTCAAATGTAGCAACTTAAAGTTCCATTAGTCAAGTTATTTGATTTAAGCTATTTGGTTTCATTATTAATTCATTTTATTTATTTGTTTTAACTAAGTCTTATCGTCCATTTGAAAAAAAAATAAAACTTTAGCCTACTATATAATTATTAACCCACCCACCCCACCCCTAAGAAAACACGATACCTAGCGTCTTATTAAAGTCTATGGTAATGTAAAACATTATGAAGATAAATTTTAGCCTAATTTAGTTCTTCTTGCCAATCTTGGGAGAGAAAACAAAGTAATATACGTAATTTTACAATATATAGTGTTATTATGGAATCCCATATACTATTGTAGATCTCAGTCAATTATTTAAATTTGAACGCATCTTTACCTTTTGTTTAAAAATATCTTAAACTTAGCAATAACAAGAGAGAAGCAACATATGTATTTATGATTATAACTGTATGCAGAACATCCGAATATTTTTTCGTACGAGCTATTCGTAATTTCATACCTAATTCATGAACCAAACCGATTTGTGTTTCCGGAACCAAGGTCTGACCTATGTCTAACTCAGAAACTCTTCGTTGTGACCAGTAACATGTTTTGTTAATCAGATAACATTGAATTTGAATTATACGGACGCTTTTAGGTACACAGGGTATTTTTTATACATAGAAAAGTGTCTTATAGTATGTGTTTTACTTAATCGTTATAGTTTTTGTCAGAAAATGGTTCGTCAGAGGAAATTCAGACTAATTGACTATAAAAGATTTTTACTCCTCTGCTTGTATAACGAAAAATGGGCTGCTGCTACTCTTTATTCCTCTCTATTGGAGACATTCCTTAGTCCTGCTTAATGCCTCTTCCATGTTATGGGTGCATATAATACATGCAAATTCTATAAGCAACAGAGGTGTCAGATAGAATGATGTTTGAAAAGGACAATTTTATTTCAAGTTTTGAGTAATAGAATTTTCTTTTGTAGCTTTGAGATACAAGTGAACAGTTACGATGAATCCCTTATCCTCTTTTCTGAGAACAGCCCGAGTTCTTCTGCCTAGCGTGCTACAAACCAACAATATTAGCAGATGCTTCTCCATTGTGTACCAGAAATGTTCTCTCAGTTCATTCACAACACAGTTTACTTCCTCACGACAGTTATTAATGCCATCCATCATTAACCTAGAGCAAACAAGAGCATATCAACCAAGAGGTGTTCCAAAGTTAAGATGCAGACATTGCTATTTTGTTACCAGACATGGTCAACTGTTTGTTGAATGTTCTAGTAAAAAGAGACATAGGCAGTTTCAAATTATTGGGAAAAGTCGCCGGTTTAAGGATGATCTAACTGAAGGGAAGTATAAGAATTTTGTTTACCAGGATTATAAACACAGGAGATTTTATAGGCTCGGAGAATCAAGATGGACAAAGAGTGATCTAGTTGGTGACAGAATTGGAAATGACTTGTAAAATCATATGAAAAAAAAAAAATTAATGTACAATAAAATCAATTGAAATAATTTCTTAATTTAATGTGAAAGAATTCAGGTCTCTCGATTTTCGTTGGTTTATTGCTTGAGGTACAATGATTTATTCCATATTTTATCTATCTTGTCTGCACATCATTAAATAAAAGGTTTCAAAATATTGAGTGAGCAAACTGCTCTTTTGGAAAAGTTATGGAATTCTTAAAAACTGATCTATAGGTCATGAGATCAAAAATCATTTTACATTCCAAAATGACAAAATAGATTCTTACAAATAATGCACATGTGAAAAAATAAGAAAGGCTCGTCTTCTTGTTTCATTGTTAATTTTTTTTTTTTTTTTTTTTTTTTGGAAAACTGCTAATCTGCAAGGTCAAGAGGTTAATTGTCATCATATAATTATATCAGAAAAGTCAAGGTTTGCAACATTGCACCCCAATATACACGAAATATCTCTGAATAAGTGAATTATAAAAGATTTCTTTGAAAAGTTTTTGCCAATGTTAAAAGTGAGTGAATTTTACAAGGTTATGGTACATTTGGAAAGGTCACAGGTAATCCACATGTGAAATATGAAGTCACACAAACTCATGCAAAAGTTATGACCAAACTTGTCTATATCATTCTTCACAAGGTCAGAAGTTCCAAGCCACTCGTGTCCATTGGACCCCTGACAACCTTTTACGGGTTGACTGCAGGGAATTCTTTTGGTCCGAAAAAAATTAGTTTGTATTTTATCTGTGAACCAGTCTCATTAAGCTTTTGAAACATACTTTGTAGTGTCAACTGCCTACTTTCTGTTTATGTTTTCTATACTTATGAAAGCCCAAATTTGTTTGTTGCTTCTCAATTAAAGAATCAAGCCTAAAAATTAGGTTTGTTGTGGGGATGCTCATTCAAATGTTTTATTTATACAAAAGGTCATATACATGTAGGGTAAAAATAATAATATATTTGTCACATGAGGAGTATGAAAGCCATACCTCTTTTTGTTCAAAAGATATAACCATTATGTTAATTTTTTTCCAAGAAGATTAAACTTAAGTGCATGTCACTTTTACGAAAGAGGGAACGACAAGATATTTTCTTTAAGAAAAAGCAATTTTACTAGATTAATTTAACTCATGAATTGCTGACTCATTTAATCCAAAACAACATGTAATCTCAGTGAGATAGGTACATCTTGCTGAGATTTCTCATAACCAAACATCCGCCGAATCACAGTAATATTCATAGATATATCAAATCTCTACCTATGCCGGACATGTTTCAGCGATTAATTTACTAAGTCTTTGACAATGACAGACATGATGAAATCCTGGCATGTCAAAAATTGCAAAATTTAATTTTCCCGTTTTTATTGCATGACTTTCCATTTGTATTGACATATATATAAGTTTGTATTGTATAAATTTTTATATTTGTATCCGATACTTTTCCATTCATTTTGCTATAATTTATATTTGTATACTAAAATTTCTAAATTGTATTGAATATGTTTTATTTAAATTTTATAATGATCTTTTTGTATTGCATATTTTTCATTTATATTGCATATTTACAGAATACAAATGGAAATTTATAGAAGACAAATTGAAATAAACAGAAAATCATAGAATACAAATGAAAAGCTATATGGAATACATATAAAAACTCTACAATACAAATGATAATTATCATACAATACAAATGGAACAGATCGAAGTTTACAAAGTTTCTTCACATATCATAGTGCTTTTGGTTTTGATAGGCACTGTAGTCACCTCGAGATAAAATAACCTAAAATTCTTCTTCACAAAAATATACCCATTTGCTTTACATTCCGACAGATAGCATACATTTACTTTGGCTTTTCAAAGGCTTCTTTAAGACATGCGCATCAATAAGCTTTCTGGGGTTGGGGTGGGGGTGATTATTCATCCAATTTTCAGAAGTTTCTTTTGAAAATATTACCTTAGATGTTCCAATTTTAAGCCAATTCAATCTTAGAATGAATGTTGTGCAATTTCCAATAAACTAACTACTAAGAACAATGAGCCATTTAAAATCTATTGTTTAGAATAATCCTATGTTTTCATAATTGAAACACGATGCTTTTATATGGTCATGAACTTTAATTTGATTAAGACACTCATGTATTCTATTCCGTTTTCCCACGGAACACTTTGTGCATAAACCCATTGCTAAACAGTTCAGGTGCATGTTGCAATGAAAAATATACTCTGGTGCGTGTTTAATTTAGTTAGATCTAATATAAGAAATTATGGAAAATACATGGAAGCTTCACAAGCAGTATAGAAACAGGACTTGGACAATATGGAGCGCCACAGAATCTCCAAGAAGGTTAGTCATTGACTGTGACTTGGTTTCTTCAGAAAAATCACAGGAGTTCGCGCATCTATCAGTTTTACCGAAAATTTCAGTAATTATTTAATTTAAAAAAATACGTAATACCTATAATGTGTTAATTTTATAGGTATTACGTACTTTAATTTAAATTTACTTAAAATTTCAGTAAAATTGATATATAGGTACATGAACTTCTGAGGAAAAATGTAGATGCTATACTGTCACGATACTCTTTATTACAGTACCTATATTTATGAAAAATGAAATTTAATTTTTTTTCTCTCTCGCATTTTTCATAAGATAAATCATAAAATGTATTTATTTTAAGTGAAGATTAAATGCCCTTCATTTGCTGAAATATTTTTCCGATTTTGTGTATGTAACTTCGACACTACACAGGTTATTTTCTGCTACAAGACATAAAAACACACGATTGTAAATTCCATTTGTCCATCATCTATTATTCAGGAAGTTAGTTAATCTTCGCGAATTTCCACCTTCGCATGGAATGTATAAGACCTCTTTTTTTAAATCCATACCTATCTAATTTCTTTTGTGTTTCACTATTGGAAATCATTGAATATTTCGTATTTTCTCCTCATTGTCAAAAGTTCTATGTTACTGATCTATGTTTGTTCCCGAATTTATCGTTAAATTTTTATGCTCTGAAAAAATAAGACTTTCCAACCAAAAGTCAGGTCGTCGATGGTGCTTTATTGCTTAATAGAATCATAAATCAGGGGAGAGGTAGGACAGGGAGCTATTTTGGTAAAATCAGTCAATAACTGATCTACCCGAACGCCTTTGAAGATGGGGATATCTAACGACCCTGGCAATTGACACCGAAACAATATAAAAACGCGGGAAAATGACTAGTGAGAGGTAGCGCTTATGGTCCGTAATTCAATCTCCAGTAATCTCAAGTGGCCCCAATTGGCTTTCCTTCCCTGAAGAGTCATATTTATCAAGTATATATATTTGCCGTAAGATCATTTCCAGAGATGAGGCATATCAGAAGAGGTAAGTCCGATGTAGGGGAATCGCACTCCCTCAGATGTATGGCGGCCAATTTACCGTTGCATGGAAATAATGGCGATTTTGTGAATTTATTCTTTCTGTTAATCCCCCTGTACATAACGACTGTACCGCTGCTTACATTTTGTTTGATTTTCCTGTGAGAACGCTATGAATCTGTGTTAAATTTTGAAGTACAAACTAAAGAAATGTAATCTTTCCAAAGAACTATTCTTCACGAACGCGATTTGATGGTCTAGTGCTCTGTCGACTGAATGATTTACATTCCTTATATAAACCTCTGGAGACTTTTTCCTTCTACTGTTGTAAGCTTATCATATGCATATCCTGAAAGTTCATTTCCTAAATTATTTGCTAAATACCTGAAACCAAATGAACTAAAATTTACCAAACTCTCAGGGATGAGTATATGAAGTATTTTGAAATTTTCAAAATTTAAAGCGCATACATTTTCTTTTTGCGATAGAAGTTTAATGGATTTTTCACAAAAGTATTGATTTCTCACAAAAGTTAAAAAAAGAAGTAAATTTTCCTTCTGTGGTGGACATCATATGACTTCCCTATCAGTAAAGATTTCACTGATACACCCTTGTATCTAATCCCACTGCTCTAATGGATGGCGACATATGAATGTTAAAGACTCTACCATTGATTTTCTCGCAGCGTTTAAAAATCATTCAATTCTCCAGGTACAAAGTCTGCTCTGTCATAAAAATAATATTTGATATAAAAATCAAACTTGGATTAAGAGTAATTCGACAAAGATAAAATTAGAATACAGCTTTGTAAAGAAGTAACTCGAACTGTCAGATACACAGACACATGCCCGTGATATAGCTTATGTTTATTTACCGTTGATTGAACGAGGGTCATGTTGGTAAGTCCCATCTTTGTTTGTCATCATTTTTTTAAATTTAAGAATGATTTCTTTGATTTGTGCAACGAAATAAGTTTATATATAGAGAAAAAGAGAGGAAACAGCTTATTTTGTCAGAGATGCATTTATTACCCTAATGTCGCAAGTTAAAGACAAGATATATTTTTTTTCAAAGCAGAGTTGTGGCTATTTGAATTTTTGGAATAACACCGTTTAAGGTACCAAGACAAAAATGTGAAATACAGAAATTGTAAAATGTATCTTCGAGGGTGTGTTAATTTTCGGACTTCGCGGACTTGAATCGGAGTGCTCACTCCGTATAACCGTGGTCTTCATCCCAGGGTGACCTCTCTCTGTTTGTACTTTGTAATAAATGATTTTACACAACGGGAAAACACCAGCATAGATAAACTTAATGACAGAGATAGGAAGAAGAATCAATGAACAGTTCTTAGACCCAATAACAGGGTAGGAATTAAAAACTCCCTCTCGCTACTGAGACCATGTGAAGTGTGACGTCATACTCTCCCGATATCTTATTTGGTGATTAATGTGGTTAATCTTCTTTCCAGTTTTTTTCCCTATCTGAAACCAATAAATCACTCTCGTTAATTAAAAGACAGCAATTTGTCAAACACATTTGTTGAAACATATACCCTCGGTGCTTGCCTCAAAAGCCACTGCAATTATGTCAGTACTCAAAGCGTAAAGTAGTTAAACTAAGGAATGAAATGAATATAAATGTATATACCTCAATTCAAATAACTTCTAGTCAGCTCTTAATCCGGTTTTTTAAAGAATTTGTTAAACTGCATAGAATTCAAACCACAATTTATAAAGCACTCTTTGCATCCGATATGAATATGCAGTTTTGAAACTGTCATGTTTTTAATCCGAGAGCAAATCATGAATGGATTTTGAAAGACTACTTTTGTTATGGCGCTTCCAGTGCTATAATACTGTGGTTATTGTTCGGGGTTAACACTATACAAGGCACTTTAAACCCTTTTGTTTTTATTTCTCTGTGTATTGGGATATTGTGCACCAGGGGAAATGCACCTTCAAAATGGTAAGTGATAATTTTCAACCAAAAAAAAAATAATAATAATAAAAAAATCAGGATTGTAGTGGAAGAATGGAGTCGATCGTATTTTTTAAAGTGTTAATTAGAAATATTAAATTCATGAAATTTAAGAATGTCTGACATCATATTCTTATGATTGATGGCTGAGAAGAAAGTTAGAAGTTAGAGCTAGGGAATATATATATATATATATAATTAGTTAAGCAAATTTTCTTATAACATTACGGAAAAAATTAGGAAAAGTTGGACAAAGAATTTTTGGGTTTTTTACATAATGTGAAAATTGCTATGAAGGAGAAAATATTTGAATATTTAAAGATTCTGTTTTCATAAAATAAGTAACACATGTAATTCTTTAACCACTGCATTTTCTTACACTATTTTTTGCTTCTATTTCGATGTTCTTAAGTTGAACTTAAAAACTTGTCAACTGATATGCTGACGAAAATCAACTACATGTTGTACGTATACAGATTATAGATTGTCCCATGCCTACAGATAAAAATCTGACAGTTTTATTTGGAATCAGCTGCAGATATCTGTAAAACGACGAAATATTTTGGCAGCGTTTTCCTGTAAAAATAACATAATCCATTTGGATGACCTAAGTGTGTTTAAAGGTTTAACAAAGGTTTAAAAACTATTTATAAAATTATTAAATTGTTTTTAAAATCTGTTGAATTATCCAAGTCATTATTTGTTTACAAAGTAACTTCAATTTACATCATATATAGGTCATATAAGTATGTGAAATAACCCACATTATATTTTAAAAAATGAATAAATATGAAACTTGAAACCACTGTGTAAGACATCAAAGGGAATTTAAAACATTTCATTGGCAAGTACACGATATTAAAATAATAGAAATGCACTTATAATACCTACCGTTCTAAAAGTTCAAAATACAATGTGCAAGCGAAGTATATATTTAATTTAGCTAACTATATAGATCTACTTATGTTTCAAAATAATGTAAAATGGTTGAATAATTATATAAAAGACAATGGAGAAATAACAGGAATATCACAATATAAGGGGAAAAAACAACAAATTCTCGTGTTAAGAAAAGTGTTTGAGGTTTAACGAATGACTTTTTTAGGAACTTTGACGCGTTCCTCTATTTGACGTCCTATACAGCTCAGATGTGAAGTCCATCAGGGGATCTCGATCTGAAGATAACAGACATATTATGTCAGAATGCACTCAAGTCATCGTAAAAAAACAAATCATGTATAAACAAAAACAGCTTTGTCGATAGTCAAATTACAGGTACATTGTATCAATGAATGCTTTCCAAACATGCACATGACGATGATGAAATTCGAATTAAGAGCTCTCATCCCTCCCTTCCAAATTGAGTTCCAGCCCATACACCCCCATCACAGCCAGCCACTCACCTAGAATATATTAACAAGTAAAAAAAAGTTTGGTGGTCAGAAAATTAAACTGTATTTACAGATTACTACAAAAAATTCTTATCCACGCAGGAATTAATCTCTCATTACTTTATCTAATTAAAACCTCTCGTTTTATTAGTAAAATAAAGAAAACGCCACTTTTGAGTGACTTGTTCCCTTGTTTCATCTACATGTAATATTTTAAAGGCTTTTTTGGTTTCTTCGAGGGGTATTTCATTTAGCTGATGAATGCTCTTTATAAATCTTACCCTGTGGAGTTCAAAGAACTCAATTTTGGCGATCTTTGTCGCAATCATCGCTCTAGTTAGAGTTATCCTGTGATTCTAACGGGATTTTCTAAATTTGATGTTGACTTTACTCTAAAACTTGGAACCCATTTAGCAGAAATCATTTTGATGTTTTAAGTGTAAACAGATTTAAAGTATTAAGGAAATGGTTTAGCTCTAACCAAAAGACACGGGTATGCCGGGTGTAAATAGATAAATTTACCTCTTTAAAAAAGAATACAAGAACGTTTACGGCCAGTAAAATGCATTATTTTCATTACGTGTTCAAGACAGAGAACTTGAGGGAAAAATAAATTGAGGGCAAATTTATCGATGGACTGCCAGAAATCCGGTGTAATTGCTTTAAGCACACAGCAACAGAATACGATCTAATTAAGGAAAGCCTGAAGTCAGTGTTCTTTTAGTGAATGGAGACATATTTAATCGGATCAAATCCCACAAATGTTATTTAAAACTTTTTCATTTCTTGATAATTCTTTTTAATCATTATGAAGCATGTTCATTTCATCCAAGACAAATGATAAATGAAGGAATCCCTCTCTATTTTATCCCTCTACTCAAGACACAACATGGAAACTGGAAATAACGACCATCTTTGGATTCTTATTAGAGACTGTGTGTTTCCTTAACTATTTTATTGGGCGTTTTATGGTGATTAATTCTGGAGTTATAGCTTTCAGGTGATCTTTAAAAATTCAGGAAAGATGTGTGTGGGTATCGCCAAAAATTTCGTATCGCGATATATCACGATTTTTTCCCACAATATCACGATAATATCATGATATTTTTAAAACCAGTTTTTACAATGATTTTATATGAAAAGTCATTATTTTTCTAGAAAATATGCTAGAAAAATAAAATTTTATTTTCTTGAAATTTTTATGTATATATAATCAATTATGTTTGGACAGGATGATTCTTTTCACTTTTTACAAATTTTTTATACTTCCTGTGTTTGTAATTTGAAAGATTGAACAAATAAATGAATTATTTCTGGATTTTATAATATGTACCAAAGACCGGTATTTAGGCCTCCGTATCACGATACGTATCACGCAACAAAAAATCGCGATATACCGGTATACCGATAAAATCGCACATCCCTATTACCCAGACAACGCAATCTTGGAGTGCATGCCTTATGCTGAAAATTTATGTCCGAGTGTCTCCATAAAATGTCCTAACCTAAACGAAGTATTAGTGCCTGCCACGGAGGATTTGTTGTCTCAAAAAACGGAAGTATCGATTGGAGATAACATATCAGAGATAGCCAATGGAAAGTTTCCATACTTACCAGTAATGCCAAAAAGTGGATGGTGCATTGGTCAAAATGCACGACTGAATGGAGAAGAGGGGTGCAACTTAATGTTTGGAATTAGACCTAGATTTGAATTTTGATTGAAGTCGTGTAATTTCGTTTGGAGGTGCTTCTTGTTTTCTCAGCAAATTAGGTCTTGGACTAATACGAGTATAATTATCAAAGAAGAACGTCTAAATGGAATTTGACTGCGTTCTTTATGTAAATATAGTTCTGAGAGACTTGATTTAAATATTGTCCGTCTCGTGAAATGTTCATCAATGGAAATTTAAGTTGACAAGTATAATATTATTTCTAAATCTTCGAAAATTTCTAATACCCCTTGATCCGCGGAGATTTAATTTTCAGGAAGAGTCCGACGGAAAACCAAGGAAGTACCTGGAAGTACTTGAATTACGATTATAATTGTTGTTACGATAATAGAACTAATTTGACTTTTTAAGGAGTTATGTAAACTAACTTTCTTTTTGGAATGGACTTATTTCTTTGAACGTGTTTTAAAATTTGAACGTGTTTTAAAATTATTCTTGGTGACCTTTAACCCGCTCTTTGTAAAAAAAATGATGTTGATGTTGGCTTGATAATTATGGGGTCTATGTACATGTGCAGCGAGTTACTGGCAGACACACTAACGACGACTGCCTACCGGAACTTCTGGACATTTGACGACCAGAAACACGACAGAGAGGACAGGACATCGCGGTAGGTACAGCTGTACTGACTAAACCTAGACTTTCCTCATTTTGTACTCACCACAGAGTAATGTACTTTAAAAGCTTTAAAGGCATTAGACTGCCAGAAAAAGCAGATGGCTTAATTAAGTATATACACTTGTCTTAAATCATTATCATTTCCTTGTTCAGTATTCATCACATAGTTTTGTACCTTGTATAGTAGCTTGGAACAGGACAACGTAACACCAGGAAAAAGTCGATGGTTTCTCTGAGTCTTTGTTGTGTTTAAGATATTGACAGTCCTATACTATTTTCCTAAAGTCGTCATAAACTTGGTTCGCTTCTCCTCATTCTAGAAGAATCGAATCATTAATTTGTTATTAAATTAAATTCCAATGAAAAAAGCGTCAGATTTTTCCCATTACACTTTAGTTTATGCATTATTTTTCTGTCTCTCTTAATGTAAATTCTTTCATTATCATCGAGTTTTAGATTATCGTAAAATTGGCCCATCTTCATGTGAACCTCAATCCTTGCCATGACCCCAAGACCTGAGACAGATAATCGACAAGCTTTCTTTTCTTCGAGTTTCAATATTTAAAGGCATATTGGACAAGGATTATTCAATTTCTCAAAGTAGTGATTGATTATTTGATATTGATATCTAAGGGAGAAATCTTAATGGCAATCTTCCTGGAGCGTATCGATCTCGGGGCTCAGGACCATATCATGCGGAGGTCAGAATTTAAACTCTGGATATCCTGATTTTTGTTTCACGAATACGTTTAAAATATTATACTTTAATATTCAAATATATACATAATAAATAATTTTGTTTTATTTTCAAAAGTATTTCAAATGTTATACTAATTAGAAATTTTGACTTAACCCAATTTTCAGTTTATTTGGTCTGCTTGTTGGTTCCGAATGTGTTAGCATCTTCGGATATGTATCGACGTCATTTCCGGTGAATGCAGTTGCCGGAGAAATAAAATTCCGGAACCATTGGCAATTTTGCTTTAAGGCTAACTTCATTGCTAGGTTTCACCTATGGCATTGCTGACTTTAAATGTTCTAATTAGAAAATGTTTGACAATGCCACACAAGCAGAACTTTGTCACATATTTTAACCAATTGAAATTTACAGGAATTGATATATTGAAGTTATCTGGGTCGTCTTTGACGTATTGATACCAATGTATTGAGTTCTCAAGTTTTAATTTTCTACTTGGTTTTCATCTGACAAATTCACATATCTGCACTGAGTATGTACTCATTTAAGAAATCTCTTTGATGAGACCGTGCTTAATATACCTTTTCAATGGATTTGGCTACATTTCTTTGTCTACCAAGACCATTAGTTTGAACAAGGAGTTCTGTTTTTGCACAAAGTTTACTCAACTATAATAACATCGATACAGGATTTTATCGTTTACGTTGCTTGCTCATTGTTAGCCATCTCTGTTCAAAATTTCAGCTTTGTCTTACGTAGATCCAAATATTCCTTTTTTTTTTAGAAAAAAAAATCTTGATGAATCTAGAACAAGTTCTAAGTCAGAATCCTCACTCGCGTTACCTAATTTTCATCGTTCTTTTGGTATGTATACTGCTCCTAAATGAGAAAAATAAACGTTTGGTCTTATAATCTTACCTATTCAAAATCTTCGATCTGTGTTCTAAGTGTTTGTCTTTTTCACCTTCGGGGAAATAACAAAGCTCTTAAAATTTTAACGATTGTTTTTACTTTGGTTTTAAGTTGTATAACAGCTAGAAATATTGGCTTCTTCATGGATACACTAGATATGAAAGTCGTTATGGAACTTTAATAATATAAAATCGAGAGCCTTACATTTCGACAAAAATTTGATTTGACGAATTGATTCGACAAATTTATTCATCTTTGGAATGGACTTTACGATGAAGAATATATTGATTTGAAGTTGTGAAACTTTTCTGTTTCTTGCTTAGGAGTGCTGGTGATTTGGAAGTAGCCTGAGAACTTTCTCCACGGGAGTTTTCTGTTAGCCGCAACATCACATTCCTTTCATAGGAAAACACAAAGAAAGGATTTTTTATACATTGATATTTTTGTTTGTTGCAATGGGATAAAAACTATGGCTCACGATTTAAGAAAGATTTATCTTTGCGTGGGTAGATCTATAATCATTTAGCTGTCTGATCCCTCTATTCAGTGAGGGATGATGATCAGAAAGAAGGGCTATACTTATCGAAATCCCAGACTGATACTTTATCGCCTTTCTAAATGCAGGGAAAGCAAAGATGGTGTGACGTCACGACGCAAAGAAAAGGTGCTTCAGGATAGTGTCATTGTTTGCTGCTCCACGGAAAACTCTGGACCGGAAGGAGGCTACTACACGGAAACTCCGGACTCTGATGACAGCATGGTCGGACGGACAGCTTTCTCACGTCTTGATCCGGTAGGAATTTCTAAATCATTTAGCAATTTTCGGATTGTTTTCTGTTTCTGATGGCATCCATTCTTAAAATTTTACATTTCATATAGATTCTGAAAAAAAAATGAAGGCAATGATCCCTTCCCCAAAAAAATAATAATGAGTAGGCAAAATTTTAAATTTTCAATGCAGTATAAAATGCTGAAGTTATAAATAGTTGTCCTGAAGTACAAAAAAAAAAATTGGAAAAGCTTTGTTCGATACCGCTCAAAATGAGTACTAGAAATCGTTTTTGCAATAAGATATGTATTTAATTTGAATGTCTTTGGTATTCTATCTAAATTGGCTGAAAGCAACATGAAAGAGATGTTGAATTCTTTAGCTGAAACGGCATTATTGTATATTTTTCAAAAATTGTCTGAATTTTTTCGTCTTTGGACTGAGTAAAATCTAAACGAATCTTTTAGTTTCGTTCCATTCCCTCGTTGTTTATTCACCATTTTCAAAAGCTTAAATTGTTTCGTCCAGTAAAACCCTCAAAATTAACATTATCCAATTTTGGACTTCAGTGTAGGTCGATATTTTATAGTTATTGACTGTGTTAGTGGGCAACATGCTTTTTGTCGGACCCAAGAATCAGACTGTTTGCCTGAGACCGTTAGGGGTCGACAAAAAAAAAAGCATTGTCCGAGAACACAGAAAATATATATTTTATAATACCTTTTTCTTTTGACATACCATAATGTTAATTTCGTTTACCCACACTGCAGTTCTGCGGAACTCCAACGAATGAAATTAAGATTTAATAGCTGACCCCGCTCACCCTGTGACGTAAGCGGTCCAACATCTCTTTGATAGGTCCAACATCTCACTCTGCGGTTAATCACCGATTCCCGCTCAGTTAAACATTATATAGGGAAATTTTTTTGAAGGCATTACAAATCAACATGTATAATACAAATAGTAACTCTGCTGTATAATAAACATGCATATGAACAGATCTTTGAAATAGAAAAAGGTAAAATTTAAAAATCATAGTCTCCGAGGGTACTACATCTGTGTAGAACTTTCGTCGTCGGTGTCCTATACATGTTTTCTTTGAATGCTAACATCATCTGATATGTTAAAGTACACAATGAATACAAAGTTGTAATAACATGATCCGGATAAAGCTTAAATTATCGATATTTTCATGCAGTTTCTTTCAGTAAAGCATTTCAATCCCATTAACTTTCACGTCTCGGGATTTGTAATGGATTGTTCAATAACACCAAGTTGTATACAAAAATGGTGTAATAAAATTGACTAAAAGATAAAGCCGACGGAAAACGAAGGTGCGATTTGTCACTTTCTGACTAAGTTAAACGGTTACACAAATAAAGTTCACCGATACGAATTATTCTTTATGTTTATAGAAAGAATAAGGTGACATTGGAATAATAATAGATCAACTTATTTTCTCTCTCATCCGAAAATGAAAGTTTTAATAACTTGTAAAATTAATCTTGAGATGGCCTTTGTTACGCTGACAGTAGTTACTTGTTTCATTTTGTCGCCCGGAGTCCTTTGAGTTTGTCAAGGAATTCTTACTTACATGAAATTTGTAACGGTAAAACATGGGAAAATTACATTCTGTATTGCATTAGCTAAGTGGAGGGGTGGGGTGGGACAAATTTTCCGACTTAAAAAAAACATTTTTGGAAAAAATATATATGACCCAACCAAAGTATCAATATTTTGTAATTGTTGTAAATTGCTAGTCTAGCTATCTGACAGACTTGATTTGTTGATAAAGGGGTGTTTCTTTCGTAGTTTAAATCTCTACCCAGAGTTTACAAGGTATTCTGACTTTGAAGTGACAGATCGCTGATCGTGCAGGGATTATTAAAGAAAGTCCAAGACAGGAATTTCGCTTTTAACTTAATCAATAAAACAAAACAGAAAAGGTAGAAAGTTGTGTTTAAACAGAATTTCTATTTAGCGGTTTTTTTCCTATCCTTATCTCTTCTCATGTATTTCATGTTTTGTATGTACACGCCACCAGAAAGACAAAATTTCTGTCCTTTATTTAAAGTCGTCATCTCATATGGCCATCGTTAAAATTATTTTTTATATGTATTCACTACATAAAGGTGAATTAACATTTTCTGGAAAAAGGTGTTAGTTTGTTATGCTACTCCTCTTACAGGTTTTGTCTGATTTCAATAAAACTTGACACACAAGCAGACTATACTAAGATACATAATTCTGTGCATCGGTTTTTGATTTCGATGAACGGTGTTGCCGTGGTTACTAAAAATAGAAATTTCTGTGAAATGCTTTCAAAATGCTACTCCTCATACAGTTTTCAAGTTCTGTTTAGGATACGATCGCACATTTTTGACAGAGTTATGCCCCTTGAACTTAGAAAAAGTCCACTTATTTGCAGTTTCCGTTCATTTTCTTTGCAGACGTTGCACATATTGAAATGAAATTTAGTATACAGATTTTTCAGCTTAATATCTAGGTCAAGTTCTGTTTTGGGTAGGATCGCACCCTTTTTAGCTCACCTGAGCCAAAGGCTCAAGTGAGCTTTTCTGATCACAATTTGTCCGTTGTCTGTCGTCGTTGTCGTCGTCGTTGTTGTAAACTTTTCACATTTTCGACTTCTTCTCAAGAACCGCTGGACCAATTTCAACCAAACCTGCCGCAAAGCATCCTTGGGTGAAGGGGATTCAAGTTTGTTCAATTGAAGGGCCACGCCCTGCATCGGTTTTTGATTTTGATGATCTTGTTAAAAATCTTCTTCTCAAAAACTGTGCCAGGAAAATTTCTGTGAAACAATTTTTGTTCAAATCATGACCCTCGGGGGTAGGGCGGGGCCACAATGGCCCACCAAAGTTTTATATAGAAATATATAGGGAAATTCTTTAAAAATCTTCTCAAGAAAACCAAAGCCATAATTGATCATATTTATATGGAAGCATCCTCAGGTAGTGTTGATTCAAGTTTGTTCAAATCATGACCCTCAAAGTTAGGGCGGGGCCAAAGTGGCCGACCAAAGTTTTACATAGAAATATGTAGGAACATTCTTTAAAAATCTTCTTCTCAAGAAAACCAAAGCCATAATTGATCATATTTATGTGGAAGCATCCTCAGGTAGTGTAGATTCAAGTTTGTTCAAATTCAGTATAACTTGGCACACATGGAAATATATAGGAAAATTCTTTAAAAATCTTCTTCTCAAGAATAGCAAAGCCATAATTGATCATATTTATTTGGAAGTATTCAGGTAGTGTAGATTCAAATTTATTCAAATCATGACCCTATGGTTACTAAAAATAAGTTTTAATTTATATAGGAAAATTCTTTAAAAATCTTCTTCTCAAGAATAGCAAAGCCATAATTTATCATATTTATATGGAAGCATCATCACGTAGTGTAGATTCAAGTTTGTTCAAATCATGACCCCCGGGGTTAGGGCGAGGCCACGATGGCCGACCAAAGTTTTACATAGACATATATAGGAAAATTCTTTAAAATCATCCTATCAAGAATAGCAAAGCATGATTGGTCATGGGACTACTTTTGGATAATAACTATTCAATATTATTATGCTTCCTGTCAGTTTGTCTCTATATAGCCCATACCCTACTATTCTCGCATAGTGGTCTAAGGATTTATATAGCGTAAGCATACTATGCCGAAATAGTGCACGCCCTTATTTTCTGAATAAAATTCTATCGTGCATTCACCGGGAATCGAACTCACGACCATGAGGTTGCCAGTCCGATGCCTTATCGATTACGCCACAGAGACGATCATTTTCTTATTAAATATATAAACTTAATTTATACAATTGACACAAGAAGGAGAAAATAGAAATTATTTGAAAACAGTTATATTTATTCAGGAATCTTATCAATGTGTACAACAAAGTTTCAAACTAATTACATACAGATCGTTAGATGAATTGATATCATGGGGTCAGCTTTTTTATATAGCGCTTGATTGAAGGATGTAAAAGAAAATTATCAATGATCCACGCTGTAAACAAATCATTTTTTACAAAACAGAAAATAAAGTTATGCCCCTTTAGAGAAAATACTAGTAACCAAAATAACTAAGCATGCAACTAATTTTAGCATGAAGATTTTGAATGAGTTTTTGCAAGTGCGTGTGTTACCATTATTTTCTTAAATCAAATGGATTGCACATAAATAATAAAATGAAATTTAGTATACAGATTTTTCAGCTTAATATCTAGGTCAAGTTCTGTTTTTTAGGCATAGTACATAATGCAACACTATTATATAAATAAACCAATTTTTTTTTCCCAGCCACAGTGCTATGCCCCTTGTTGTTAGACCCCTTGGAAAAAAATTCCATTTATTTGCCGTTTCCGTTCATTTTCTTTGCAGAGGTTGCACATATTGAAATGAAATTTAGTATACAGGTTTTTCAGCTGAATATCTAGGTTAAATTCTGTTTTGGGTAGGATCGCACCATTTTAGACTGAGTTATGCCCTTTTGGACTTAGAATAAATCCAATTTGGGGGGAAGGGGCATAAGTGTTTTACAAACATCTCTTGTTAGTCTTAATAACGCAAATCCAGAAAATGAAAAGAAAACTTAAATGTGGAGACATTTTCATCAAAATCAATTTAAAGACAATTCACGACCCTCGTAGAATAATGAACTGGGTCACTTTTTGACATTAAAAAACATTGACGGACCTCAGTCGTAGACGAATGTGATTTTTTTTTTTACATGGAAAAAAATCAGGGGTCATTTTCGTCTTTACATAGCATTGCAATCCACCAACCAATTTTAATTTATGATTTAAAGTTGTCAACACTGGGTCGCATTTACAAGCTAACACTAAATCATTTATGTTCTTGCCAATTATAAATGATATGTATATTCACGTGCACTCGGCCAGGGGTTCACGACAGGTTCCCGTTTAAGTTTAGTGAACATTAATATTTAAGGCTGCTGAATCATGCAGTGTATGGAAACATCCTATCTCCAACTGTCATCAAATCCTAGAGACTTTGATGTTCTGCCTGATCAATATTCATGTGTATTGTCATTATGTATTGAATGTCATTGAAAGCCTAATGGGTTCCTCCCGTTGTTTCATTGGACCCTAATCAAAATTTTGAAAACATATCAAACCATGCGTCGTCAGCATTTGGAATAAAAGGCTACAGGTTCTTTGACAAGGTAAGTGACCAACTAAAAATTATCACTTGATGACACAACGAAGACACAAACGATGACACAAGTGACGACACAAACGACGACACAAATAAGTCTCAAGGAATGAATGTAACTGAAGTTTTTATCTGGATGGGGCGTGTTTCAAACTGGAATTAATTTTTTTTTGAAACATTGGGATGCTCATTGGTTATTTTCTCTCTTTTTTTGCAGGCCACCTTGAAGTACATTGGATGGGCGCCCAGTGATGTAGAATTACGAGAAGAAACGATAGATTTACCAGAAGTTATCAAGAGCGATAAAGATAGTAAGTAACCGGTTTTTTTTGTGTGCTGACACAATAGTTCTTTTGGGGGCTCATCAATATGAAAGTTATTTCTTCTTGTTTGCAAAGGAAAATCCGATCTGCAGTTGTAAAAAAATGAAGAAAATATATAAACTCGGTATTAGTAAAATCAAGCATTATTTGTTGATGTGAAGAGTACAATGTACTTGAATCATAAATCCTCAGGAAAATTAACAGCAGATTCTTTTTCTGTTATGTTTTTCAGATGAAAATTTGTGCCGGTTATCCAAGGTAAATATTTCACATTTCATACAGTATAATGGTCTCTCTGATATTTAAAGTCCCCTTGAAAGACCCTGAATTTGTATTGATTCTTTGAAATACATTTGTAATAAGGAAAGCATTTAAAAATTATACCTATCAAAAGCAACTTAGAAAATTATCTCGGTACACAAAGAGGACCGAATGTCCTTCTAATCTGTCACAAAGACTCAATAAGTCTTAATGCATTTAAACTTTAATTACATTTCCATAATACTACCGAAGTTAGAAAAACATATCGCCAAGTCTTACAAGGTGTAAACTTGTGTCAAAATTTCGGCTGGTATTTAAAACGTCCCGACAACTTTGCTCAAGGTAAAAGTGGATCTGTACATGTCCGCCATTGTTTTTATGCCTGGTGACGGGGTTTTTATTGATACCCTATAAATGGAGGCGGACCTGCTGCATATTACATTTAGAATCTCAAAAACTAGAACTAGGGCATGTGTATTGATTTGATACATGTCCGATTCGCCTCCTTGATTGTTTTATATATCAATAATTGTGCTGATGTGTTAACTGATAGTCTATTGTAATGGATTACGATTTTAAAGAAACTTTGGATTCATTAATTTGGTCAACTAATGATCAGGTGGAGTTTAAGAAGCTCACAGAACAGGTGCGAGATGTCAGTATGAACCTCCGGAATAAATTCAGGACTTCGGCCTATCAGGTAGGAACTTTCACCGCTCCTTCTTACCGAGTTACCTTTCTTATTAACGTGTTCAGTGTGTTTGTCAATAATGTCAGGCTTTTTTGTGATAAAAATGTTGTAAAATACACTATTCATGTTTAATATAGGAAGTAAACATTGACACGTGTGATGGGCTATTCAGCTAATTAACATCGTGCTTTCGTTGCTACGTAAACAAATTTCAACATGGCGTACATTGTCACTTTATGCACGAACAGCACCGATACACTATATATAAGAACTGTGACATTTAAATTTTATATCGAGGGTTACTTTTGGTAGATTTTTATAGTGTGAGTTGTTAGAAATCAATTGCTTAAACAGAGCCTCAACAAATCGATCGTTAGTCACTTTAGAACACAAGACAATGATAATACAATTAATATACTAGCTAGTAATTAAGGACTTATTTAATAAAATTTACGTGGTCTTAACATTAAAAGTCTTACAATGATTTTATAAAAACTCTCAACATTTTTTATTTTGCAATGGGCAAATATTTCACCGCATTTTGGCCATTTTTGATCGAGTTCTGCTCTTGTTCTTTGCCTTGACAAAGAAAGGTACAGAAACAATCATGTAAAACAGGCATTGCAGAAAGAATCAAAGTATAGCTTGATCATTTTACCTGATGGTCTTTTCACTGAGGTTTTGTTTTACCTGACAGTCTTTTCAGTGAGGTTTAAAGCCAGAAATTGTACCATAAGCACCCACGGCCCACAATGCTTGTGGATTATAAATATCTAAGTTCATAAAACTGTATTGTTGATGAGATATGGCGTATTAAATACTTATAATTCTCCGGAAACTACAGAGACATGTGGCGCTGTGTGATTAATTTAGAGGGGGTCCTTTCCGAGTTTGAGGGACGATAAAGCACAAATTGACCTAGCGAAAAATCGGCGGGTATGTCATCATAGGATATTTAATCCCGAGCTGAACAAAGGGTTAGCAATGCCAGTCTTCCATCAGATCAGTTAAAAAAACTGTGTCATCTGTCCGGGAAACAATAGAGGGATTATTTACCATGTTAATTATATCAGTGGATGAATTAAACATGGCTACCAAGCGACTAAAAAAGAAAAGGAAGAGACGCCGACTTTACAAGGTAACAGCAGTGTTAAGCCGGAACCGTTAAAGTCGTCAGTTTATCTTTTTTGTAGCTTCTGTCTTGTCATTTAATGAAAGCTACTTCTTAACTACCATGGTTGTGTGTTTGTTCGTGTATGTTGAGAGCGATTCTATAATATGGTAGCTTTCAAATTTATAATTGGTATGGAGATAATGTACCCTAGGTCAAATTTAAGACCCTTGATGTTTTATATGTTGTTCAACGCGCACTTGTCAACCAGAATTGCACTATAGTAACTTGGATATTGGATCATTGACTCCTGTTTTCGTGTCTGTTAATTGTTAGCATCAATACAATTGCATTCCAAGATGAGAACTTCCTCTTCTCAAAGTATATCTGAAATTCAAAGCAAACCCAGCTTCCCTGCCTCGTTACAGGTATTTCCTTATTGATTTTGTTCGATCCTGTCGACAGGGCCATTAAGATAATGACAATATTTATCATAAAGAGTTCTCTGTACTGTGCATCACTTTGTGTTGGTTATCAATGGCGTGATCTGCAGTACTGCTTAGTAACAATTCTGAAATTCTTAGTGACGGGGCGTTTCCAGATCCGATTTCATTACCCCCAATCCTTCTCGAACACGTTCTTACAGGTATGAGTGTTGTCAAGTGGCTACATTTTAGTTTGCATGGCTTTTTCATGTATGTTGTTGTCTAAGTAGAATGGTTAATGCTCATTAGAATTACAAATTGCCAAAGTTGGAGACATTAACTTTAAATAGTGTCAAAATGAAATATTTCAGTATAGTTAGATCAGCATATTTTGTGCTATGAAGACTTGAAAAAACGTTAGTTACTTTAATTCGTATTGAATTCATACTGAAAATGATCATATCTTATTCTTGCTGTTAGATTTTCCATACTAAATTTTGGTTTTTGATTGGAAGTCAAAAATTTGACTGTTTCAGTAATTAGTATTACATCAAATAATGTAGAAATTTTACTTCCTAGCATGATAACTTTAGGTTTCTATTGACATAATCAGTAAAACACCGGTCTTTAGGATAATACACAGTTCATCTTCTATGATTAACTAAATGCAGTTCGCAATTCCGTGCTCCCATGGGAATGCCAGGTATTTTGCTGCGATTCCTGCTGTTGTATTCCTTGCTCACGGCTGATTTACAATGACAAAAAGTATCCCAAGTGTAAATCGATTTATTTTTAATCCTATCATGACTTTAATAGCCTGCTTTTAAGGATTAAATGTACAAAGCATATAATGTTCCCACGAGCATGAAAAAGTGTCTCTTAAAAACCAGAATATGCGATGACGTCATGTCTAAACACTGCCCAAGGAGAACTATTATGCAAATTAGGAGAAACATGGCCATTCCAGGGTCCTATGGCGTGTAGCGTTTAAAAGTACGCACAGTGGTCACGTCTTTGCCAATTGCTTCAAGAGTCTGTAAAATAGCAGAAAAAATACGTTTGATATCCTCAAATATACTAAGTGAGACAAGTAAATTGTGAATAATCGTGACAAAAGAGGAAGTAAATTATATTTGACACCCATCTCAAATGTATCGCCCATAATGTCCATGACCACAAAATCATTTGATGATAGATTTATTTATTTTGTACTCGGACAATTCTATTTGAGTCTGCCACTTACAATCGTCATTGTTTCGTCATCCACTCTTGTTCTGACGATTTTAGAGTCTACCTCGCCTTCCTTTATACCTTTCTGGTAGTGGACTAGATCATCACCTTCTATTACAAAGGACGACTGAAAACACAAAATCCTTTTGAACAAGTTGATGGTACATTAAATCTATCCATTTATTATTAGTGGTTCCTTTTTTTGCTTTCGTTCTTTTACTGAAAGTTTTAAAAATGCTTATAAGAATGTTTGACAGTATACAGTTGACTGGATTCAGGGCCTTTGGATTTGTCTTGGATTGGCTTCCTTAACTGGCGAATCACGTTTGTCTTACCTTACATTTTCGGCCATCCAGAGTCGTCTCGTCAAATTCCTCTCCCAGTTTAAATTTGAGATGAGCGTTTTTGAAGGTGGATGTGATAAGCAGTTCCCACGTGTCTCCGTCTTGTTTGAGCTCTTCATAGCTCGTGATGGAATTCCCCACTTTACGTAAAACAAACCCGATCCCTAAAGCAACATATGTCAAGGTGTTACAAACAGGATGATTTAATTTATAGAATCTGATATCCTCAAAATATTTGTTTCTTAATTTAAAACACAGAACAAAATCTGCAGTGGTACTTGGTTGGACTGTTATGACGAAATTTTGAGGGTACAGTAAAGATGGTATGATAATACTTAGGATAGATTGCTATAATGTATTTGAATACATGTACTTTCACAGTGTTTTCCGGTAGTCTTTTTAAGGTGTTACTGTTGAAAGACAGATATGATGGTATATTGAGAGTCAGTAGAATATTTAGATGCTACATGTTTCGATGACAGTTGATTTGATATTTTCTGTGGTGTCAATCATGTTAAACTAAGATGACAAGAATTTTCTGTTCTCAGTTGCCTAACGAACTTTAACACTTTGATCAAGCATTTGTCGTGTTTGTCCACTGGTTTCAGCTCCGTTCACCGGTGCATAATCAAAGGAGAGACCAAGATGTCCAGGTTTGACTGATAATCAGTGTAAACCTGGGGTACTAAGCGAGTTCAAGGACGGAATCAAGACTCATTGATATTATCAGAGTCCGCTGAGACTTTTCGAAAGCCGTACGAAGTTATGGAAAATTAATTAAATCAATACATATGTGTTAAAATATATTAATGTACTTTTAACAAATATGTATTGATTGCAATAATGTAATTGTCATACCTTACAAAACTTGTAATTCTGTGCACATTCCAGAGTTTGTGAATCTTGAATAGATACTAGGTTAACTATAAATAGTAACATTACATACAAAGAGTTCTCATTAACTATAAATAGTAACACTACATACCCAGAGTTCTCATTAACTATAAATAGTAACACTACATACCCAGGGTTCTCATTAACTATAAATAGTAACACTACATACCCAGGGTTCTCATGTACTCGTCCCAGCGGTCATCGCTGCTGAAGAGTTTCCAGTGGCCGAGGACCTTTGTCATTCTGTCGGAGAAAAATGCCACAGAAGTTATAGAATCAATACAATCCACACTCTGGCTTGCCTTTCATCAAATTACAGTTTAATTAAGAACAAAAAAGCAGCACAGAAGCTCTGACTTTTCCACATGGAAATCTTTCGTCGATCATGCTTATATCATGATAATGAAGTGGCTGATATATTTGGAGACGTGTTGAGTTTAACAAATAGTCTTTGTAAAACTGATCAGCTACTGAATAAGATTTAACAAACAATGCTTAAATCACAAACACACAAAGTTAAAATATTTCAGCCTGTTTTAATTTTTCTCCTGCACAGATATTTGAACTGCCTTACACAGTGACAAAAGTGGTAAGCTGATGGTGGTGGTTTTATTTTAGATCCGCTCCTTCTCCACGGCGCGCGTGAACTACTTACCACAAAAATCTACCTTTTTAACATTCCTACTAACAATTGTAATTTTTTAGTTAAAACAGTCCATCTCTCATGTTGTATAGAGTAGATTTGACATTACTATCTTCTATATGTAGAAAACGTTTTATTTCTCTTCACTACACGTGAGGAGACTTGCATGTGTGAACGTCTCAAGTTTGTTAAAAGGATCTTTAGCTGCACGAAAATCAGTCGCAATCATTAAATATACCCCGTTTTTATTTACTATTCGCTTGAAATGCTTATTAGCGTCACCTAAAACAAAAATAATATAGAATATTTCGAGTCTTACCTGTGGCTGTAAGAGGGTAGCTTGTTATCTCCAAGTAGACTTTAACTGTTGACTTATGATACAAACCAACCTGTGTATTTTAAGTACCAATAAATATTTTCATTGAAGATACGGAGAGAAAACCTGCTCTTTATAACCGTTATTA
This sequence comes from Saccostrea cuccullata, assembly GCF_032062105.1. Classification (NCBI taxonomy): domain Eukaryota; kingdom Metazoa; phylum Mollusca; class Bivalvia; order Ostreida; family Ostreidae; genus Saccostrea; species Saccostrea cuccullata. The sequence goes on along the minus strand of NW_026926108.1, from coordinate 93,319 downwards.
TGTCTTAAACAGATCAAATATATCTGGTGTTTGTAACCATGGTAACCGTTCTCTACTAGTACATGTATGGCTATGGAGACAGATTTATCCAATAGTGGCATTAGCTGATAGAATGGACATCTATGTGAGAATCTTGACACACCAACGGCTTGATTTAATGGCCGTGATATTGTAACTGACTGAAATAATGGCTGCTTTGTTTACAGAAGCTGTACCAGCAGCCTTCGCCCGTGGAGACGGGAGCCCAGATCTACCGTTCCCAGCTGGCTGCTAGTCTGAAGGCCTTCAAACCCAAGGACTGGCCACCCCTGGACTACCACGAGAAGGAGACGTCATTCCTCAGGTGTCGACCAATACAGCAACCCCAGCCCGACAGGTGAGAATTGAAACTGATCTCCGCCATTGTTAATATCGGGTTTCTTTTATCACTTCCTTGTCAACTCTGTTTATATATATTAAAATACATGTTGACCTTTGGCAATTCATGTCAAAGACCAAATTCCTAGATTAAACAGAGAATAAGTTCTGATTGAATATTATTAATAACTCTTCTGGGTTCAGTGCTTTTGTGTCACCTGAGCCAAAGGCTCATTTTAGGTTGTTTTTTTAATAAAAATTTTCCGTTGTCTACATGTCATTTGCATTATTTTCGCCGTTTTTTTTTCAATTTTATATTTTTTCCATACCCTCTGGGCGATTTTCAACCAAACTTGGTACAAGTATTCTTGGGTGAAGGGGAAATATTTATATAAAAAAAAAACAATAAAAACTAGGTGGGGTCATTTAAGAATCTTCTTCTCAAGAATAGATGAGACTTATGTTGAAGCTTCCTAAATTCAATTTTGTTCATATCATGACCTCCAGGAGTCATGATATATGGTGGGATCATTGAAGGAAATTGTTTTAGATTGGTTAATATCGGAATAGGAAAGGGATCGGCTGTGACAATTATGGACAGGGTATTCAAAGTTAAAGAAGGGATAAAATAGGAGAAGAAATGAAAATGTTCCATCCAAGAAATCAAATAAACCTTGGTCAGTATTTATATGGAAGCATCATGAGGTTGTGTTTGTTCAACCCTTTTCCAAGGAACAGCAAAGATATATTTATGAAAATGGATTCTCAGACAGAATTAAGTTTGTTCAAATCATGATCCTTAGGGGGTCATAACGATAATGGGTGACCAAGTTTCACATGGAAATATGCATCCGATACGAAAAAAATCTACTGATGAAGAACAACAAGGGCCATAAGTAACCCATGTGAGCGATGTGGCCCATGGGCCTCTTAAAATGATCAATTTCAGTCAAGATTTTAATAATAAACTTTTCAGTACTAAAGTTGATAATATTTGTCAGGAAAATAATAATACGGCAGTGTTTTCTTGATGATTAAATTGAAAGTTTGTTTTATTCCACGTGTTTTACTGTGATAGGATACGGAACAGATCAGGGTTAAGATTTCCTCGCTCTCGATCCTTCCTTCCTTCGATCAGGTAAAAGTCACTCGTGCAATGTTACAGCACCATCTTGGTGTTGGCGGAAGTCCATCGCAATCAGGCGCTTGGAGACACTTGGGCATAATAGTTGCACAATGCAACAAATATTTATGTTTATGTAGTATGATGTATAGAACTGACATATTGATATTTAATTCTAATGCACTTCGCTTGTCACTCGGTACCGGTGAAGGGAAGTTTATTGTATTTTATCACAAAAAATATAAATAACACCATAATAACAGACCTATTTATATAGGTAGGTTAATTTCTGTTATATTTTATTGGTTTGGCCATTTCTATGTTTAGCGTCCGCGTGCGCCTTGGATTTTGACACCCCATATAAGAAAAAACCTGAAATTGATTAAGTTTTTTGAATTTTGTCAATTTCTCCAAATAATTCTGTACAGTAAGTTATATTGGGTGTATTTTAAGCATTTAATCCCTTGTTTTTGCTTAAGAATAGATATTTCTTCTATAGCTATTATAAGCAGTTTAGTTAGATCAAATCATTTGAAGGGTGTCTTTTTTATGACTTTTAAGCCTGTGTTTATGTTTTGGCTTGTGTGTTCTTTGCGAATAGGTAGGTAGATTTTTGAAAGATGGGTGGACGCTAAACAGAGAAAAAACTTGGAATGGCCTTTCTTCGTTTACATTTAAAAGGGACCGATTTCTGTCCATTGTTTTTTTTTAAATTGAAAAGAAGGCTGTAGCGTCTTATTTTCATGCACTACTGTGATCTGTCAGCCCTGGATAGTTTTTTTTCACCAAAGTTACCTTTTTTTTCGAAATTAATCGAAATCTACCAGTGGTCTACCGGTTTGTAGTGAAGTATATATAATTTGTATGCTTTGGATTCTAAATAAAAGACTGTCATCTGAAAACGAAATTTCTGATTATATACTCCGTTTTTTTTAAATAAACAGATTGCTAAGTGCGCTTGCATTATTGATATCTGGCCAAGGACAATTATTTTTCTTAATATTAACCATCTTAAATGGTGCTATTTCATAATAAAATGAAAGACTGCAATCGACACTTTGCAAAATAGTGTGTTAACATGCATACCAGAATTTCGTTTCTCAATAATTTGACCATTACGTTACAGAGATTAAAGACCAATTTGTAGAAAACCTTCTTAATAATTCAGAAGCAACATTGAATTCTTTAATATTTAGATAAATTTATCTCCATTTGATATGGCAGGTTACTCCAAGATCATTAACAATATGCTCTATTTTCTTTTAGAGCCCCAACCCCTCCACCTTCAAGATGTTATGCACAACGCATGCGCAGGCCTCGGTCAGTACCCGCTAACGCCCGACGCTGCGAGACACCGAGTGATGTAAGACCAGGTCCATTTGATTCCTTAAACCCTCGAGTGTTATCAACCTTAATCGGAGACTCTTATAAACAGCAGACGTTCGGAGATCGAATACCCGGAAGTGACAACGAAAAAGACGATGAAGATGACAGTGAGAAATTAAAAGCTGAGAAAAGCAAAAGGAGCAAGGAGAAAGATGAAGACAATAGCACAAGCGGAATTGAAAGCAGTCAAACAGACGACGATAGTAGTGGAAGTAGCTCTGATGACGAAGATAGTGATTTTGAACCGGAAGTAGATAAAAACCGAGAAGTTCCGGATCTAATACTCAGACCTGAAAAACTGGATTCGTTTGTTGTTCCAGATTCTTCAAAGGGATGGCGAAAGTACGACTTTGATGCAGATCATGTTGACATTCCTCCATATGAATTCGCTGACCCCATTCCCGAACCATTTAGTGACTTGGATTTACGGCAAATGGCGAGGTTAAAATGGAACTGGAGGGATCATACACGAGCTAAAGCGAAAGACAATTTAGACCTAATGCTTGACCGTCTGGTTGAGTTAGAGCGTCTTCAAATAGATACAGAGGAGTGGGAAAATAAACGATCTCAGGTAAACCGGAAATCAAAGCGTGTGACGAGTGCCAAGCCTATAACACGTGACCGCAGATGCTGTAACCGGTGTTTACAGCCTGCTTGTACCGGGGACTGTCCCGAGAAAAATGTGCAATTTAATGTATGTGAATATTGTAGACAAGTATTCTGTATTAGTTCTCAATGTAAAGAAACAAAATATGAACAACGCATGCGCCAACCTCGTATCGATGAGGAGAAGCAAACATCAACTAAACCTTTACCACGTGCTTGTAAATCTTGTCAGTCCAAAAATAATGCCAAAATGATAAACGCAAACAACTTAGTCTTAGGACGACCAAAATCGGGGAATACAACATACAGCCGTGGACAAGCGTCTTTCAAACCAAAAGATCTCAGACCGCGCCCGGATACGCCTGTCAGTCCTGATATTGTAAGAGACTTTGAAAAATTAGGACTAGGGGTCCACCAACCCCCAAAACCAGCGACACCGACACAACGGGTGGCCCGACCGCGCAGTCGCAACGCAATAATCCCAGGAAAGACATTTTACTCGCAAAGACGAGATTCTATATCAGAAAATGAAAAAGAGACCTTGACCAACTTAAAGCGAAAGAAAATGAGAAGCATACGTGTTAGGAGACCTAAAACAGCTGTATGAATATGTTTGTAGAGTGAAAATGAAAATTAAGTAAATTAGAACATATATATTTAATATATCAAAACTTAAAGATATAAATGATTCAACTCAATACGAAGGAATAGTTTATCAATAGATTTTCTCATGGGAAGTAAATTGTTCATGTTCTTAGTACTGTTGAATTATAGAATGAGAGAATGCAATTTTTTATAAATGCTTGATACGCAATACATGAAAAAAGAAACAAAAATCACTGCTTTAGTTGTAATTCAATCCTTTCACTGGATATTCCTTGAAGGCAGTTGTACCTGAAAAAAACCCATGATTTTCACCTGTATCTGTTGCATTAGGATATGTTTTTTTTTATCAAAGAAACACCATTTTCGCTTGCCAGGGGTATCTAAAACGATACTCTCCTCATAAACCCTTGGCATACAGTGCAGTCAATAACAAGCAAATTCAAAGAATTGTCGTCCCCCGCTTTCGCTGTGTTTGTGGGTGAAATGTCATTTTTTTTGTGGCATATTGTGTCAAATATGAATACCCTTTCAAATATCATTAAGAAGTTATCACTGAAGTTGATTTTTATGCCCCTGTAAACGAAGTTTCGGGGGTATGTAGTTTTTGTCATGTCCGTCCGTTTATCTACATGTCTGTCTGTCTCTCTGTTTGTCCTCAAAAACTTTAACCTTGCCCATAACTTTTGATTTAGTGGAGCTATGATTTTCATACTTAATGTATGAATTCCTTGTGACAAAATCTTTCTTCAGGTACCACAAAATTTGACCTTTTGACCTTGGAGTTTGACCCACTTTTACACAAAAATTCTTAACTTTTACTTTGGCCATATCTTTTGAACAGTAGATACCAGGACATTTATACTTCACATATGTATTCTTTATGGCAAGACCTTTCATTGGATACCACCAACCTTGACCTTTTGACATTGACCTTGGAGATTTCCGTACTTATATGTAAATTTTAACATTGGCAATAACTTTTTAACAGTAAGGGCTAGGGCTTTCATACTTCATATGTAATCCTTGTGACATGACCTTTCATTGAATACCAATAACCTTAACCTTCTGACCTTGATCTTGGAGTTTGGCCTACTTTTAAAATCTTTTTAACCTTGGCCATAACTTTTGAATGGTTAGAACAAGGGCTTCCATACTTCACATATGAATTCTTTGTGGCAAGACCTTTTATTGGATACCAATAACCCTGATCTTCTGACCTTGATTTTGAAGAATTCTGTATTTATGAAAAAACTTTAACCTGGCCATAACTTGGGAGCAGATGGTGATAGGGCTGAAGAGTAGGTCAATCTTCAAGGTGAAGGTAATGAGGTTTAAAATCATAGTGTATTTAGAAAGGTCTTGTCACAGATAATACACATGTTAAATATGAAAGTCCTATCTCTTCTCATTCAAAAACTATGGTCAATTTTAAGTCTTTTTTAAAAATAAGGTCAAACTTCAAGGTCACGGGGTCAAAATCATATTGTATTTAGAAAAACCTTGTCACAAGCAATATACAGATCTTATATGAAAGCCCCATCTCTTCTCATTCAAAAGTTAATGCCAATTCAATGTAATGTTTATTTTTTTTAAAAAATAAATCAAACATCAAGGTCACGGGGTCAACAATCATAATATACATGTATATAGAAAGGTCTTGTCAAAGGTGATAAACACGAGTAATATGAAAGTTCTGTCTCTTCTCATTCAGAAGATATGACCAAGGTTAAAGTTTTTGTGACGGACGGACAGACTGACAGACGTTTGGAATTAAATGCCCCCTCGCTTTCGCGAGCAATGGTGTCTCTTTCAAAAGTGAATGTCATGACCTCTTGTATAAACACGAACCAAATTCAAATTGTTATACCTTTAAAAATTTGTTCCTAATCTATACGAAAAAAGTCAAATATTTCTAATGTTTTGCTCAGCGGGCATAAAAAAATCGATGTTTGCCCGCTGAGTGAGATGTTGGACCGGTCGGTGAGATGTTGGACCGCTTACGTCACAGAATGGGCGGAGCTTAATCTCATTTTCATTCGTTGGTGTTCAACAGTTACGGACCTGATGTTAAATCACGGAAGACGATACAAAATACATGTATGTCATGAAAAAATATAAAATAAAGCAAGCAAATTCAAAGAACTGTGGTCATATTGTGTCATATATGAACGTCCTACCATATTGTGTCAAATATGAACGCCCTATCATATGTCATTTAGAATTTATCAACGAAGTTTTTTTTTTTAACAAGGTCTATCGTGAAGGTCAAGGGGTCAGAAATCATAGCATGCTCGGAAATATCTTCTCACAGGTAATGCACATATCAAATATGAAAGCCATATCTCTTCTCTATATAAGGAACAAAATGTGTTTGTGAAATATTGATGACCCCTTATGTCAACATAAAAAAATCTTTTCTTAAATGCAAATTAATATATATATATATTGGTACCCAAAGTAGGGTCTTTTCACAAGAAATACGATTGTGAAATATGAAAAGTCAAGGTTAAAGTTCTTGGAATCCAATGAAAGTCTTCTCAAAAGAATTGCATATATGAAGTATGAAAGCCCTAGTCTATACCGTTCAAAAGTTATGGCCAAATTAAAGTATTTTCATAAATACGGAAACATCCAAGGTCAAAAGGTCAAAGTTGTTGGTATCAAATAAAATGTAATACAAATATGAAATATGATAGTCATAGTATCTACCGTTCAAAAGTTATGGCCAAGTTTAATGTTTTATAAAGAAGGTCAAACTCCAAGGTCAAGGTGAAAGGGTCAAGGTTCTTGATATCCAATGGAAGATTTTGTCAAAGTATGAAAGCCCTAGCTCTAATTCTTCAAAGGTTATGGTCAAGGTTTGTTTTTTAATTTTTAAAAGTATGTCAGACTCCAAGGTCAAGTTGTTTATTAGTATCCAATGAAAGGTCTTTTCAGAAGAATTACATATGTGAAGTATGAAAGCCCTAGCCATTACTGTTCAAAAGTTGTGGCCAAGGATAAAGTTTTTTCATAAGTACTAAAATTTCAAAAGGTCAAAAGGTCAAAGTTGTTGGTATCCAATGAAAGGTCTTCTCGTAAGAATTACATATGTGAAATATGAAAGTCCTAGTATCTACCATTTAAAAGTTATGGCCAAAGTAAAAGTTTAGAATTTTGGTTTAAAAGTGGATCAAACGCCAAGGTGAAGGTCAAAAGTCGAATTTGGTCTTGTCCAAAGAAAGGTCTTGTCCCAACAATTTCACATGTGAAATATGAAAGTCGTAGAATACAAAAGTTATGGGCAAGGTTAAAGTTTTTGTGACGGACGGGCAGACGAATGAGGTTTAATGTCCCCTCGCTTTTGCGAAAGTGGGGGACAATAAAATGAAAGGTATAACAAAACATCTATTGACCGAGTTCTCGGGGGCGAAATGCATTTTGTCGACCCACGATCCAAACTATCTGCCTAACGACCTCAGGCAGACAGTTCGGTTCTTGGGTCCGACAAACGCATGTTGCCGTTGAACTCGGTCAATAAATGTATAGTTTTCATACTCAAAAGTCCATAAGAATATCACAAAAAATTAAGAGCGGAGCAAACACCACGAACTTCTGAAAACACCAGAGGTGGGATCAGGTGCAATGAAGGAGTGAGCTTTCCCTGCTCGTCAGACATTCCTGTCGTTTTCTCCTTGTCCTGATGGGGTAAACGGGAAAATCCGTAGACAATTAATTTAGAATGTGTAAACAATGGCTTAACAATTAATTTAGAATGTGTAAACAATGGCGTAACAATTAATTTAGAATGTGTAAACAATGGCTTAACAATTAATTTAGAATGTGTAAACAATGTGTAAACAATGGCGTAACAATTAATTAATTTAGAATGTGTAAACAATGGCTGAATGTGTAAACAATGGCTTAACAATTAATTTAGAATGTGTAAACAATGGCAATGGCTAACAATTAATTTAGAATGTGTAAACAATGGCTTAACAATTAATTTAGAATGTGTAAACAATGGCTTAACAATTAATTTAGAATGTGTAAACAATGGCTTAACAATTAATTTAGAATGTGTAAACAATGGCTTAACAATTAATTTAGAATGTGTAAACAATGGCTTAACAATTAATTTAGAATGTGTAAACAATGGCTTAACAATTAATTTAGAATGTGTAAACAATGGCCTAACAATTAATTTAGAATGTGTAAACAATGGCTTAACAATTAATTTAGAATGTGTAAACAATGGCGTAACAATTAATTTAGAATGTGTAAACAATGGCGTAACAATTAATTTTAGAATGTGTAAACAATGGCTTAACAATTAATTTAGAATGTGTAAACAATGGCCTAACAATTAATTTAGAATGTGTAACAATGGCTTAACAATTAATTTAGAATGTGTAAACAATGGCTTAACAATTAATTTAGAATGTGTAAACAATGGCGTAACAATTAATCTAGAATGTGTAAACAATGGCTTAACAATTAATTTAGAATGTGTAAACAATGGCTTAACAATTAATTTAGAATGTGTAAACAATGGCGTAACAATTAATTTAGAATGTGTAAACAATGGCTTAACAATTAATTTAGAATGTGTAACAATGGCTTAACAATTAATTTAGAATGTGTAAACAATGGCCTAACAATTAATTTAGAATGTGTAAACAATGGCTTAACAATTAATTTAGAATGTGTAAACAATGGCTTAACAATTAATTTAGAATGTGTAAACAATGGCTTAACAATTAATTTAGAATGTGTAAACAATGGCTTAACAATTAATTTAGAATGTGTAAACAATGGCTTAACAATTAATTTAGAATGTGTAAACAATGGCTTAACAATTTCAAAAAAGAGTATATATTTTCAACATAGCACACATGGGATACAATGAAGCGCATTGAAGTGATAAAATTTTCCGTTTGGATAGAACGTTTTGAGCTATCTTTAGAAGTTGGTTGTCATATAATGATACAACCATTTGTTTGATAAGGGAAAAAATCGGCCAAAAAGCTTATTCAAATACTTGTAAGTGTTGAACAGGTATTCCATAAATACAATAGCCAATGAAATTGACGGTCTACACAAACAACGAGAAAGCACGTGTTCGATCGATACATTTGTTATGGTGACTCCAATGAAAATGATAAATTCATAACTATGTACAAATTCGTTGCAATGACTGTTTTGCAGAAGTGTGTTATAAAGCTCAATTTCGGTGTAATTCATATTGCTAGTCGCGAAGAGTGGGATGTCCTTAAGCATTAGGACAATTATTTTTTTTTCTCTTTTTTAAAGAACTTGGCGTGTCATGTACCAATGGAACACTCAAACGTTGCATTCAAAAGAAAAATTTCCCCACTTAGTGCGCTTCATTGTATTAACGTTCAGCTTCAACAGAGCGTATCAAAACATTATGATTTACCCACCGTACAAGTTTAAGGCCTGGGAAAACATGAGACACGTGGTACTACGTATCTCTTTAAAGACCAAGAAAGCATGACACTCGTTCATTGGGATTCGGATAAAACAACACTGTAAGAAGGAGAAAGGCAAGTAAGTCTTGAAACTTTCTTTTTTGTCCAAGATTTTATATGCTTCAATTCCTGTTAGCATTTATCTTACTAAGTTAACTCTTGAATTAAGAGGTATTAAGAACATAACGTATAAATTTTATAATCACCAAATAATGGCGGAATACAACCTGTGTGGCCAAAAACAACAACTGTTTATATATATAAAATACAAATCTCTCATTTTGTCTACTTAATAAATTCTCGATCAACAGAATGTGATATAAAACCTCTGTTACGGAAGTGTTCGATTGATATGTGTGATAACGCCGAATCCTGTCATGCGCGTGGTTAGAGTCTTCTTACTCGCAATGTATGAAGTTGCTTCATACCTCTAGTGTTCTAATCCAATTGTGGGAAGTGGACAATGTTTTTTTACTGATGGTTTTTTTTTTTGGTCAAGCCAACAAACCAGTGGTGATTGTTAGCTCACCTTCACCTAGAGCATTTTGGTTACATTTTGGCAAGCAAGTTTTTTCTCCAACCCTATATGTGTCGTTAGATTGATAGATAGATTGAAGTTTACGAACTTCCGAAGGATCAATCTCTTAAACAGTGGTCATAGAGAAAAAAAACTTATTGACCAAAGATTTATGATATTTTCAAGATTAAAATTTTCATTTTTTGCATTCATTTGTAAATTTATATCCCATTTGAGATATTATATCCCAAACGAGCTATTACTAGTATATCCCATTTGGGCGATTGGTCTCAACCTGTTTTACGGTGAACATCTGTCCATCTAGCTGACTATCGGCCAATTATCAATTTGTCTGTCTGTTAACATCACTTTCTCGACCAGTAGTGACGCCTCCATAAAAAAAAATCCCCGAAGAAGTAGGCGTTGCCTGTTATTTAAAAAAATGCACCTCGCGATCAACTAAATATAAATTACTGTGAAAAAATAGTGAAACATTAATGTCATTTTGAAAAAATCTCGAGAAACACTAAGTCAGAAAATATGAAACATATGAAAGCATCATCTTATATTCATACCGCGAGTGTCAAATCCCCTTGGTGTAGTTGGACCACAAATGGCGATTAGAGTTTTACATAAAAATAAATAGGGAAAACCTTTTTGGGAACAATAGTAAAACAAAGAAACCATTTGATTTTTTAAACCCTTTTTTTTAAATGTAGCCTAATTATAAATTAAACTAGAGCAGAAGTAGAAAATATGATGAATACCAATCACATCTATAATCATTATTTGATATAAGTACATGTATGAATGCGTATTTTTAACTCATCTGAAATATATATATGTCGCAGGTATCACTTGAAATAAATCAGTCTATCAGTCTATCACTCAAAAAATGTATCTTTGATTTATTTATAATAACATGAGAAATAGACAGGGTTAAGATATATAGTATGTAATACTTTTTTCTCTTTAAAGATCTTGAAATTTTAAATGAAAACGGGCTGCATATTCCTCGAATTCTTCTCATTTACAATATACACAGGTAAAAATACACAGGTAAAAATACCCAGGAAAATCAAGCTTAATATTCCGCATATGTAATATGTTATGAAAACACTTTTCAAATTTATTGCTCCCTTCCTAATTATCAACTCAATGCTAAAGGGAAAGTCGCCTTATTGATCTGTTAAGTTTTATCTTAATTTGATCAGATTTGCCCTGGTCTCCTTCCTGGGCTGTTTACGGCTCCCAGACCCTAAAACAGGAACGTGGTCTTATATACTACTGTCTTCACCCAAGATCTATGCACGGCAAGTTTGCCAGATATAAGAAAGACGACAGTCATTCAGTATAGATTTTATATAATTACAACATGGAAAATTGTTGTTTCTGAAAACTTATGAATCATGGTGGCAGTAAGATATCACCATGTGAAAAAGTTACTTTACATGAAACACTCATCATGCTTACCTTTCTATTAATTGAAATAGGATATCGATCTAATTCACCGTATACCATAAAATTTAATGTAGATGAAATTTGATGTAAAATTTGTTTTAAAAAATTTTAATGCAATTTTTAACTACCACATACAGTACTATATATTCAATCATTAAAATATTGGATCCGGGTGAATTAACGGTCTAAAAAATCTAATGAATTATTAAGTTGAATGAATTGTTAAAATTATAAGCCATTTTATCAAACCATCTACTGACATTCTACAGTGAAACTGTGATTTCTTCCTTATACCGTAATAACATACATACACTTAGTCTTATTGCTTTTGGGAATAATTCTTTAATATTGCAGATCTTCCGATGTGTCCAACAAAAGAACAGTATCATCAACATATACGAGAACGAACGATTAAAGATTCAAATATAGCATGACACATAAGAAGATTACACTAAAATACATAATTCTATACATATGTAAATCGGTTTTTGATTTTTGGTGAAAAGTGTTGTCGTGGTTACTAAAAATAGAAATTTAGGAGTTACTTTAAATCGCTACTCCTAACAATTTTGTTCTGATTTCAAAATGACTTACGTGTAAGTAGACTACACTTAGCTACATAATTTTCAAAAACCGACGTTGCCGTAATTATGAAAAATAGAAATTTCTGTGAAATACTTTAAAACAATACCCCTTCCTACAATTTTAGTTTGATTTCAATATAATTTGGCACAACTAGACTACACTTGGATACATATTTCTGTTTAGGGAGAGGGATAAAATAGGCTTTCCTGCTGCCCAATCCTATTCACTTTTATTGGTTTATAAATATTTCTGTTAATCAGTTTTGGACTTCATTGAACGGTGTTGCAATGGTTACTGAAAACAAAAATTTCTTTGGAATACAAAACTCAAAATCAAAATAAAATTCAAAACACTACTCCTCCAGTTTTTGTTAGATTACAGTTTAAATTGGCACACAAGTAGGCAACTTTCAGATTTATGATTTTATATTTTGGTTTTTGATTGCGATAAACGTGTTGCCATGGTTACCTAAAATTAGAAATATCTGTGAAATTCCGTTAGTCCTACAGATTAAGCCGGATTCGGGAGCAGACTAAACCAAGGATTATAATTCTGTTTATTGCTGTTGTTAAGTTTCAAGTCCAACTGCTACTTTCCTCTTCTTTTGATATACTGCAAGCCAGTAGAGCTACAGTCTCGACAGAGTCTTCTGGTTTTCTCTAACATCAACGAACAACCCTTGAAAATTAGACCGTAATCCCCTAAAAAGAATAATTGAAGCGAAACGATATTCGGTTTGATCTGTAAGGCATCATGATACAACCCCCTACCAAAAATCAGTTCTATACCTGCTACAATTTAGAGAAAAAAGAAAAGAATGGGACAGTCTGACGAACAGACGGACCAACGGACGAGGAGGAAACCTATGGTCCCCCTGGTTTTACCTGTCTGGGTCTATTATGGTATCTAAAATACATATTAAGGTATACATTCTTGGCATCTTCTTGTAATATGCTATGTGATGTTAGAAGCTGCATCTATTATTTCTTTTTCAGCTGTTGATTGATAAACTCGTTCCATATTCGTCCATGATGTTGAAAAGCTTAACACTTCTGCTTCTGTTTTCATCCACCCAAGGTAAAATATTAACTGGTATTTGAAGAATTAAATCCAAAACTTTAATGTTCAGTGCAAAATGTCTCGAATCAGAATTAAACAAGTTAAAACTTCGAGATCGCTGCATTTGGACATTCTTTATATTGGTATATGATAAAAAAAATACCCTGGTATTTCTTAGGGTGGTGGATTTTCAAACCAAAGCCAAAGCAAGTGTGTTACCCAAACATAGGATGTTTCAGCAACGCAGAGCCGTTCAATAATGCAAAGAGAACCTTGCCCCAGTCTCCAAGTACTATTGATACCACCTTCAACCTGTACACCAGACAAAACACGGATACCGCCCAGATCCTGAATCCTTATGATACAAACACCGTCTCCAGTTCACACTTTGATTCCAGTCTGCCGACAGTTTTTATTACCCACGGATTCCAAGATACAGCTAAATCTGGATGGCCACTAGAGATGAAAGACGCCCTTCTCCAAAATGTTGGTATTTCTCTGAAAAATTCATACAAATGCTAGTTATTATTGAACAATAATGCTAAACTGGAAGTACCCCAGTTTTTTGAAAGGCTTAATTTCCCCTTGCTTTCGCAAAAACAGGGACAAGCAAAGTATGACTCCAACTACAATAAGAAAACAAGAGTGTTGGTGAAACATTTATGCTCCCGTATGGCAGTTTATGGCGTACCGTGAAGGCTCAAATGCAAGTCAAACTCCATGGTCAAAACTGTTGGTATCAAGAAGGTCTTTTCGCAAGGAATTCTAGTACACCTGTGAAATCTGAAAGTCCTAGTTCTAACTGTTCAAAAGTTATGACCTAGATTCAAGTTGTTTTTACAAAATGGGTCAAACTTGAGGGTCAAGGTCAAAAACATTTATTTTGTCACAATGAACACACGTATGAGGAATGAAAGCCCTAGCTCTGGACAACTTTAAAAAAGTTATGGTCAAGGTTAAAGTTTGGTAGTTTTGTAAAAGTAGACCAAATCTAAGGTCAAGGACAAGAGGTCAAATTTGATGGTACCAAAAGAAAGGTCTTGTCACAAGAAAAAACGCCTGTAAAATTTGAAAGCCATAGCCCCACCCATTCAAAAAATATGGGAAAGGTAAAGTTTATGCGGACAGACAAGCGGAGGGACTTGACAAAAACCTATACTACATGTACATACATGTATTCAGAAATTTCTATTCCGGGGGCATAACAAAACGTTTGTTGAACATTTATTTTTAAACTGTGAGAGAAATTTGCATAATCATTGAACTTTCTGCAAATTTTGAAGAGAATCCAAGAATGTTTTAACTGGTACTTTAAGTATATATCAAATCGAGAAGTACTTTTAAAATTATATTCTCTTTCAGGGAGACATGAATGTGATAGCTGTTGACTGGTCAAAGGGCACCCAAGGAAGAATTTACCGTCAGTCCGCCGCCAATACCCGCGTGGTGGGCGCCACCATTGGAAACATGATAAAGGTTCTACGAGACAGCTTCAGCTTACCTCTGGGACAGGTCCATCTTATCGGACACAGTCTCGGTGCCCATATCATGGGGTACACCGGGGACTGGGTGCGTGGAATTGGCAGAATCACGGGTATATAATAACTACCATATTCATTCTCTCGCTCCCTCTCTCTCCATTATTAAAGGATATTGATACAGAGGTTTTGATTCTGAATTTCAGGATTAGACCCAGCTGGCTTATATTTTGAAAGGTATGACACCAAAGTGAGGTTAGACACTTCTGACGCAAATTTTATTGACGTCATTCATACCGACGGAGCCTCTTTGGCAGAAATGGGTAAGTAAAAATTACACAGTAACAATTCATTCAGAGGAAAACAATTTGATTGATTGATTGCATACTGTTTAACGCCCCTCTCCACTGGTCTCCAGAATATTTCACTGATATGGAGACGTCACCATTGCCGGTGAAGTGCTGCAAATTTAGGCCTATGCTCGACACTTACGGCCTTTGAGCAGGGAGGGATCTTTATCGTGCCACACCTGCTGGGACACGGGACCTCGGTTTATACGGTCTCATCCGAAGGACCGCCCCATTAAGTCGCCTTTTACGACAAGCAAGGGGTACTGAGGACCTATTCTAACCCGGATCCCCACGGGACAAAAAAACAATTTGAAGTAGTTGGCTAAAACAATTTGAAGTAGTTGGCTAAAATCATATTTTTGCTTGCCATAGCTTTTGGAATAAGGATACCAAATGGACATGTTGACTTCTATCCAAACGGGGGCACTAGACAACCCGGATGTAAGCGCAGTTTATGGAGCAACATTCTGAATTTCTTCCAAGGAAAAATGGGAAGTACGTACCATATTTCTTGCTGTTTCTTTAGTTTAGTACTCTTTGCTTTATGGCATTTAGGCTCACCTGAGCCGAAGGCTCAAGTGAGCTTTTCTGATCACATTTTGTCCATCGTCCGTCCGTCTGTAAACTTTTCACAGTTTCGACTTCTTCTCAAAAACCGCTGGGCCAATTTTAACCAAACTTGATACAAAGCATCCTTGGATAAAGGGAATTTTAAATTGTTAAAATGAAGGGCCAAGTTTTGTCGTAAGGGGAGATAATCAAGAAAAGCAAAAATAAGGTGGGGTCTTTAAAAAATCTTCTCAAGAACCACTCCAGTAAAGCTGACACTTTTGTGGAAGCATCCTGGAGTAGTGTACATTCTACATTGTTCAAATCATGACCCACAGGGGTTGGGCGGGGCCACAATAGGGAATCAAAGTTTTACAAAGAACCATATAGGAAAAATCTTTGAAAATCTTCTTCTGAAGAACCACTGGGCCAGAAAAGCTGAAACTTGTATGTGGAAACATCCTGGGGTAGTAAAGAATCTAAATTGTTCAAATCATGACCCCTGGGGGTTGGGCGGGGCCACAACAGGGAATCAAAGTTTTACATAGAAATATAAATAATTTAAAAAAAAAATTTTCTCAAGAACCACTGGGCCAGAAAAGCTGAAATTTATGTGGAAGCATTCTGGGTTCTGGGGTAGTGTAGATTTTAAATTGTACAAATCATGACCCCGGGGGTTGGGCGGGGCCACAATAGGGAATCAAAGTTTTACATAGAAATATATAGGAAAATTCTTTAAAAATCTTCTTCTCAAAAACCACCGGGCCAGAAAAACTAAAACTTATGTGAAAGCATCCTTGGGTAGCGTAGATTTAAAATTGTTCAATTCATGATCCCCGGGGGTAGGGCGGGGCCAAATTTTGGAATCCAAGTTATACATGGAAATGTATAGGAAAAAACTTTTAAAAATTTCTTCCCCAGGAGCCACTGGGCCAGAAAAGCTGAAACTTATGTGAAAGAATCATGGGGTAATGTAGATTTTAAATTGTCCAAATTTGACGGTCATTTACACGTGGGGTAAGGTGGGGTAATAATAGGTACTACAAGCATGATCAGAGCAATTCAGGTGAGCGATGTGGCCCATTGGCCTCTTGTTTTACTGTTTCTAATGTAGCACTTAAATGTTGAGTGTCCACATTCTCGAAATGACCATCATATCATATATACATGTACATCAGATCTCAGAAAAAAAATATTCTTTTATAAATGCTAATTTATATATTCTTCTTTTCACAGAGATTTCATCAAGCATAGCATGCAGTCACATGCGGGCTATCGACTTCTTTACCGAGTCCATTAACTCCTCGTGTGAATTTAAAGCCTACTTATGTACAAGTTATTTGGACTTCTACAGTGGCAAGTGCAAGTCATGTGCTAATGGCTGCAATAGAATGGGTTTCTATGCCGATAAGAATGTTCACGGAAAATTTTACCTGAAAACAAACGCTGCTCCTCCCTTCTGTAAAAGAGACTAAGTCTGGAGTTTGACTCCTCCGTTTTTTTACCGGTGTTTTATAAGTTATAGAATTTTATATTTGTAAACTGAATAAAACTAAGAGCATTTAATTGTTAGTTTTTTTTTTTTGTTTTTTTTTTTGGTAGTGCATTCTGCAAATGAAAGCAAGACAGTTCAGTCTTGATATTTTTCTACTGAAAATTTGCCTTCGTCCGCTTCTTGTTGCCCGCGTGGCGCATTGTTAGAGCGTCTGGCTGTTCTAGATCCCGGAGTAATGAACTGATCCTTACGTCGCGGGTTCGAATCCACTGCGGGGTGTGGGAAGTGGTCCTTCGGATGAGACCGAATAAACCGAGGTCTTGTGCCACAGTAAATAAAAAGCTTCCTCAATGCGCAAACGTCCTGAGTGCTTTTTCATAGGTATTAAATTGCAGCCCCAACAAGTAGTGGTGTCTCGATATGAGAAAAATTGTCGTAAATTCTCGAGAGGGATGTTTAACAACAACAACAAAAACCCATATACAATCAAAGTACTGAAAGTACTGAAAAGCGGTTAGCATGCTTTCATGTAATATGTACCGAAAAAAGTGCATGAAATGATGATATTTAAGTATGCATATCTTTGTCCAATGTCATCAGAGAACAAAAAAAAACAAAAAAACAACAGACATTCTGTTTTTGTAATACTTTAATAGTAAAACCAATAACATTCCAAACTGATGTCACAGATGGATGCAATCTAATTAAAATTAGATGTTCCGAATCCGCTACTGCTTCTCAAACATCTAACAACATCCTATTTGGGGTCATGTAAGAGTGAATCTTCGATTAGCCAAAGAAAATGGTTCCTCCGAAATCTTGGCTTATAGTTCAGATGGGTTTCTGGTTTTCACCACCGAACCAAAACACCCGAGGAGTTTTGTAGTAAACAAAATATGCATTGCAAAAGCTGTGTTATGTATGACGTGTGGGGTATCTTGTATAGTTTGTGCTCTTTCGTTTGCATTATTCACGTTCAGATGCCAGACTGCAGACTATACATGAAATTTATTCCAAAATTACTTTGATTCAACGTAAGACAGTATCAATAACGATGATATGTAGCCGTGGAATTAATTTGAGAATTGTTTACCGAGGCTTGAATCTACATGGCCAAAGTGTTTGTGTTTACTGGTACATGTATTCATAATCGAAAGGTCGCTCTGATGTGACCCCGAATGGCATGTTAGATGTTTGAGAAGCGGTAGCGGATTTGGAACATTTAAATAAATTTTAATTAGACTGAAATGCATGTTTCAAAATTTAAACATGAGATTTCTTCAGTTTGAAAGACAGGAAGTGCATTTTTAAAAGTTCTCTCTTGGTGGCATCCAATCGTTCTCTGGATGAAAACAATTATGTTGATGTTGAAAATTTAATTGTCTTTCATGCTCTATTGAATCTGAAATTAGGTAATTGTAAAGCCTACTATAGCAAACAACTAAAAAAATGACAAGTTAAATTCTTTAGATTAATGGATTTGGAGTAGTGTAGATCTACAGCTGGCTACTGGCTAGTCAGAGAAAAAAGGATGGCTGAGCAGAGACTTTGTAAATGAATTGATATCAGAGAGCTCCAGATGTGTAGGCTCACTGCGGGTGTAACCTGTCAACGAGGGATGCTTACTTCTTCTAGGCAACGGATCCCATCTGTTGAACTTTCAGGAGTCAGTTTTTCATCTTAAATCGATCATTGATCATTCTGTATTTTGATACAGATACTGAATACTTCCGTTTAGTAATACAATGAAGCGCATTGAAGTGGTAAAATTTTCCATCTGGATGAAACGTTCTGAGTCATGTTTTGAACGTCAATTATAACATAATGATACGCCCATTTCTTTAGAAACGAGAAAGAAATATTCGTCGTAATGTTTTAGGACACCCCACTTTCCGCAACAAGCAACATGAGTTTTACTGAAATGAAGATTTTCAAATAAGAAAGAGCTATATATAGAGTCCTCGCTTCAGTCTATAAAACATACATTGCAACGAATTTGTACATAATTATGATTTTATCATGTTTATTGAAGTTAGCATAACACATGTATCAGTCGAACACGTGCTTACTCGGTGTTTATGTAGACCGTCAATTTGATTGGTTATTATATTTATGGAATACCTGTTCTACAGGTATTCGATTGAATCATTTGACCGATTTTTCCTTTCTAAAGAAATGGGCGTGTCTAAAGATCGCTCAAAACATTCCATCCAAACGGAAAATTTTACCACTTCAATGCGCTTCATTGTATTATGAACTACTACTTCTACGGGAAGACTGGCGAGTAAACAAGATTATCAAGCTTTATGAAATGTACTTTATTGACTTTTCAAACAAGTAAATGTTCGAATAAAGTAAATGGTATATGAGAATCATTTAAAAGAAGTCTTGCACAATATGTCTAGATAAGGACATATAATGTGTATTTGCCATATACTCTTCATGCAATATTGTTCTCAACTAAAACATGTGAAAAGGAAAGTTGTCTAATCAATCAATACTAGTATTTAAAAATTCAAATGTACACTAAAAGTCCGTGTAACTTAAGAAGTTATCAGTGTCACTTTCTTCAATATGTCGGTTAAACAATATACACTGATTTTTTTCTATCAATGTGCCTCTAAACACCTGTATTTTAATTGAATTCTTTTTAAACGCTCAAAATAATAATCGACAAATTAGACAAATTCAAATTTAAAAAGTATTTTCTCAGCTAATAATACGTTCCTTAGGAATTGATTAAATTTTCAAAACTTATAAATAAGCATTAAGTATATATTTTACATTTTTGCTAATTGCCAAGATTTTTCATACCTTATTCTTCTGTGAATAATTATATCGGTTGATTTTTAGAAGAGAATCACAATGCCGATTAAAATTAATATATATTTATCCATTTTTTTTCAAAATTAATTTTACTACTTTAAGTGCCCCATTATTTTTTTCAAAACTAAAAGTAAGTGATCCCTTATGATCGTTTGTCATAAATTATCAAAGACGGAGTAGAGAATTTACCCCTGGGAGCAGAGCTTTTATAATCTTTTTATTAGACAGAGAAGAAAAGAGAAGAAAACAAACGTTTCATTGTGGAGGTAACCCTATTGTTTCCATAAAAACGTTACAAAAAGTGTAAAACGTACAGATATATTCGGTGTTTTTATAAAAGCGTTTTTCAGGTATTACTTAACTTAATAAATGGTGTTTCTTAATACTTTGGCAAGGAAAATCAAACTCGATCAAGAGATTTGCTGATGTTTTTGCAGTCTGTAATAACCTTCAACCTGCTGTATAATTAACTGTATCGTTCAACTTTCAAAAATAACTAACAGTTGCTATAAATCGCGATCGCACGATGTACATGTAATAAGGACCAAATTCTCAGTTCTTTGAAGTTAGTGTTTTAAGTATTGTCAATGCATTGGTAAATACTAGTCTAATAAGAATTCGATATAATCGTTATAATAGCCACTCTTCACACACAGCTTATTGTCAATCTCTCACCAGGGGGCGTATTACGCCAACAGTATACAAATCATAGGAAGCGCTTTACTGAAGTTACCGTTGTCGATAGGTAGCGCCTTGTGGAAGTTTCCGGTTTTGGTTGCAGAAGGATAAGGTTACGTGCCATAAAGCGATGTCGATAGGTAGCGCCTTATGGAAGTTTCCGGTTTTTGGAGGCCCATGCCATAAAGCGGTTAGCTAGCTAACCGCTTAATAAAATCAAAATGAAAATGGGTGAACAAGGCATGCAGAATGTCTATATATTCAGATTTTTAAAACAATCATATTCATTTTTTGAATTAAAACTACATGTATTTAAAGTTCTTAATTATTAAAAAATAAACATGTTTAAATTTATCTTAGAAAAAAAATTTTCGGAAAAATTCTTTTATTTAAAAAAAATAATGGGATATGCGTGGGATTCTAACATTAGCGATAAGAATTCCGAGTATGATATTGCTTTGAGTCCAACACACTAACCACTATGCTACATGTACAAGCTACCTGATGAATGATGGAAAAGACATTTAAATAATGTTTGAGATACCATTATATCACTTCCTTATTAATTAATGATGCATGAGTGTATTTAGCAAATAAACATGAAAA
Organism: Saccostrea cuccullata; assembly: GCF_032062105.1. NCBI lineage: Eukaryota > Metazoa > Mollusca > Bivalvia > Ostreida > Ostreidae > Saccostrea > Saccostrea cuccullata. The sequence goes on along the minus strand of NW_026926108.1, from coordinate 72,166 downwards.
AATATCAATATAGAAGAAATTGGAAGGTTTTTCCACCAAAACTGAAGTGTTTTTTTTTTATAACTTTACTTGTGTAAAAACCGAACATTTAACGTTTTTAAAATGAAAAACAATGAAAATGATTCTCAATTTTATATGTAATTCTTGGATGATCAGCCTGTGTTTTGAATAATGCAATATCAGTTAAATGCTCAACTTTTTGCAGATTTCATCGATAAAGATTATTTCTTTGAATTATCATAACTATCCATTGGAATGTCTTCAATAGTTTGTACAAAATGTCTGTTCAGCTCTGTTGCTATGGACATCATTTGGTAGTCATTACCTGAATTAATACTAGAGACATTACATGAATTATGTCGACAAAATAGATTAACAGTGATTGGCAGTTTTTGTCATGGCTTTATTGATCAATAGTCAAAATGAATTATCAATACAATGATGTACTCAAGGTATCAATACAATGATGTACATAAAGTATCAATGCAATGATATACACAAAGTGTATATTGAATAACTGCTACTAAATGTGTACAATGATTGTTCAGTGGTATTCAAGGATATTCAATGATATGCAATAATATTCAATGATATTCAATGGTATCCAATGATACAACAATATTCAATGATTTGCAATGATATTCAACGATATTCAATGAAATGCAACAATATTCAATGGTATCCAATGATACAACAATATTCAATGATATTCAATGATTTGCAACGATATTCAACGATTTTCAATGATATGCAATGGTATTCAATGATATACAATGGTATCCAATGATACAACAATATTCAATGATATTCAATGGTTCAACGATATTCAATGATAAACAACGATATTCAATGATATGCAACAATATTCAATGATATACAATGATATTCTATGATATACAATGATACCTGCATTGCAATGAGCAGGTATCGATGTATTACCAGGACCATGAACTACATCGACTTTTTCAACAGTGAATGATGTAGAAGGTTCATAGAATGACATAAGCCCAATTATTGGCCACGGACCCTGGAAGATAACAGGATCAGCAGCGAGCTTCTAGCAAAATTCGGTTCACAGTCCGTAAAAAGTCCAGAAACTCCGCAGTTAAATGATACATAAGAAAAGCCATGACGCTTATGGATTCTTTTGCTGGTAGCCAAGGAATCGAATGTAACGGATTCTTCTGCTGGTAGCCAAGTGGAATGGATGTAATGGATTCATCTGCTGGTAGCCAAGGAATCAAATGTAATTGATTCTTCTTTTGGTAGCCAAGAGGAAATGTAATGGAGTCTTCTGCTGGTAGTCAATGGAAAGGATGTCACGCATTCTTCTGTTGGTAGCCAAGGGAATTGATGATGACTGAAAAAAGAAATCAAAGACAGCAGCAACATCTTTTTCAAAATAAAATAACAGCTTATTAAAATCTGGTGAATGGGGAGGGTGGGTGGGATGCTGAGTTTCAATGGATGACAGAGATGGAAAAGGAAGAGTAAAATGCACATGCGTAATGGATGTAGCTAAGCAGTTATATACATTTGCATTAAAGTTATCTTTCCTGGACCATATTTCTATTTGTCTCCATAACGTGACTTAACTCATATTGAGTTAAGTCTGATTATGTCGACAAAATAGATTAACAGTGATTGGCAGTTTTTGTCATGGCTTTATTGATCAATAGTCAAAATGAATTATCAATACAATGATGTACTCAAGGTATCAATACAATGATGTACATAAAGTATCAATGCAATGATATACACAAAGTGTATATTGAATAACTGCTACTAAATGTGTACAATGATTGTTCAGTGGTATTCAAGGATATTCAATGATATGCAATAATATTCAATGATATTCAATGGTATCCAATGATACAACAATATTCAATGATTTGCAATGATATTCAACGATATTCAATGAAATGCAACAATATTCAATGGTATCCAATGATACAACAATATTCAATGATATTCAATGATTTGCAACGATATTCAATGATATGCAATGGTATTCAATGATATACAATGGTATCCAATGATACAACAATATTCAATGATATTCAATGGTTCAACGATATTCAATGATAAACAACGATATTCAATGATATGCAACAATATTCAATGATATACAATGATATTCTATGATATACAATGATACCTGCATTGCAATGAGCAGGTATCGATTTATTACCAGGACGTTTTTCTACGTCATCAATATTATCGGTATATATTGTAATCACATATCGCAGTGACATACATGTAGCATCGTTTATGAAAGGGGGGGTGCAACCAGCGAAAAAAATTCAGTCTACCTAACAAAACCTAAAAAAAAAAAAAGAGACATTGACAAGCAAAAACTAAAAGTGTGTTTGGGGCAACCGGCCTTTCCATGAATATTTTCAACAGTAAAAAGTTACGTCTAGAAAAAAAGGCGGGCAACGTTTTGGAATATAAGATAGGGGACCCCATACTATATACCCTTTTTATACCCCCCGCTTGAAAAGCGGGAGGGTATATAGTAATCGTTAATTCCGTCCGTCTGTACGTCTGTCCGTCTGTTACGCTTTGGGGTACCCATCTCTTATCCGCAACTCCTCTCATACCACTGAATGAAATTTGATGAAACTTTCACAGAATCTTTATTACATATTGCCATTGTGCACCTCCTATTTTACTTTTTGATCCGACACATACGAGGGTTGATCCAAAAGTAAAGTCACAACTTCGATAAAAATGCTATTAGTCGACGTACATTAACGAAATTAAACAGGATCGTAGCTAAATATATTACAAACCAGTCTTGAAAAATTCAAATTAAAATGATGAATACTTTTCAAAATATCGAATTATATACAAAGTACAATTATGGAAGTCGCCGCACCAAAATAACGTTATTATTATGATGGATACGCGACGTCATACACTTAAGGTAAAGATCCATACCATGCTATAGAAATAACGGAACTACAGATTTTGTTGAAACTTTTCAGAATCTTAACTGAGTATTTGTCCTTTCCAGATCAGTGTAAATTTTGGGGTCAACCGGGCCTCCTTTAGAAAGGATTGTTACTAAAAATAGACATTGTCTCGTGAAATTACGGAAATGCAGTAATTAAGATATTTATGCTAGATTTCTAAATGTAAAAGCAAAAGAATTTTTTTAACATATGAATTATAGAGAAAATATGTTTGATTAACGGTTTAATTATTTTTTTAATCTGCTGATCCACCTAATATTACTTTCTAGGGCGAATTAAACATATTTAGCTCAAAATTATAAAGTTCATTGCTAGTAAAAATAAATTGCTGTTTGATATTCTAACTACAGATTTCTTTTTAAAATTAACACGTTATTTTTCAATAGTCTCTCCCTTATATGGCATAAAAATTAAGTGGGGCAGCGGGCATCAAACAAGAAAATTCACATTTTTATACCAAATTTGCTGAAAAATGATTATTTGAAAAATCTTTTTAACATCTATACTTTTATGATTTGGGTGCAAAAGTCGCTTTAAATATTTAAAACTATCGTTAATAGAACATTAATAAGTATGGTTTAAATTATAAGTTAAATATTTATTGCAGAGACGGCCAAGAATTCGTTTTCACGATTCACAAGCATATCATGATTATAGTAATCGGGTTCAATCTTCGGAATATTCTATATACCGGTAATGCGCATGTGTGACGTTATGACGGAAGTGAAAGAAGAAAACACTTTCAGTTTCAACATTGGTTGTTTGGATGCGATTTATTTGATTAAAAAATGAGAGAAGTGGCACATTTTACAACTTTTTGTGTCTATGTAATACATTTTTCGCTATTCATAGATACAAATAAGTGGTTTGTTTGCCGCATCTTTTTAACGTCTGGTTTCTGATCACAGGAAAAGCTCCGGTCTGTCTAAGTAAGGTGCAACGTTGTTTATCATGTTTTTATCCATGTACAAATTGATAAAATCTATGTAAGCGGAGATGGATATGTTCAGTGTTTCCACTTTGTAATGTTTGTTTGTTTTTTTAAAACACCGTGCTTATAGGAGATCGTGTCCTTGGAAGTTGGAAGGCAGAGATCCCATTCTTAAGCTAGGGACACTGAATGATCGAGGTTTTCCGTACATAACTCAAATTCGTTTAATAAATTCTTAACACCAAGCTCCATAGCTGATGACATTATTACTAAAACTATGTCATTCAATTGGTAAAATATGAACTCGTTCAATGGTGATATGTTTGAGTAATTTATGTATCTTTAAAATGAATAAGGTTGGATAAATTAATATCTGAAAGAGTTCATAATTAAAAGGATTAAGTAAAGGAAGTCAAACAATAAAAAAATATTTGTTTTATGTACTCTGACCGACCTGTCAAAATCACTCTTACACAATAATTTTTTTCAGCACTTATAATTTTTTTCTTGTTTCCATAGTATAAATTCTATAGGATGCTTCTTGATTGAAATTTTCATGGTGGATCTAGTGGCGAGTGTGTGTGTTCCCATGGACATTGCAGAGTTATTGTATGTACATACTAAACCAAGCAGTACAATTCTCTGTCATCCTTGGACTTTTAGTAAGACGTAGTATTCTCTGCACTAGTGTCTTTCAAATGGCAAATAGATTTTCATTGGTTAAAAAATTAATAACATCAGGTACTTTTAATCGTTGTTGACAATCATTAGACAACTTACCAGTAATCATTTACTTCTTATATGTAATCCTGTTATTGGAAATTGGCTACACTCTTTGACATTTGCCCGAATATCCCGGCCACGTATATTTCAACAATGAATGAAAGCTGTGTAAATTTTAGGGGCTAATTATATAACATTAAGAATACCATGCCTTACTGAAAGTCCAAAGATAACAGTGAATTGTACTAAAAGTGACCTTGGACCCCTCCTTGGAAAAACTGATCCATGCAAAATTGGTATGAAAAGTCACTGGTATGATGCTTTAAAAGTCAATGACTCCCTGAGTAAATAGAATTTTCTATGTTAAAGTGATATTTTGATATGTATCCAGTGAACATTTGTTCGATGTATTGACTCAGATTCTCGAACCTGTAATTGTCTGAGCATAATTGATGAACATTATAAATACCGAATACCGGTATTTAATTTGTATGTAATTGTACATTAAAAGTAGCTGAGAAATGGTACATGCAATGATGCATTATGAACATGGTCTAGTTTAAAAAAAATCTTTCTGTTGCTCTGTGCCTAAAATAAAAACATTTAATCAAGACATTCAAGATGGTTCAATTTGACTTGTACTGGAGTTTAGGCTGGAGTTCAATTATACTTCTTCAAATTGTATTCTAACCAAATAAAAAAAATTATTTTTTTTTCTTCAGCTTTTTATCATGCTACATATGACACAGCATAAAGTCCTAACTCATAAGTTTGGGAAGGACTCTTCATTCATTGGGGGAGAATGGGTTGATATGAATTTTGCATGCTGGTCCAATACATTATCTGGCTTTCTTTTATCTTTCTTTGTTTTTAATGATTAATGCATTATTAAACAATACACAAACAACCTAATTATATAATTCTAACATTGTAAGCACTCGGCTTAACATACAGGGTAGAATTTGTCTGTTTGAAATTTTATCCCTTTCCTTATTCCTTTTTTATATCACACACTTTGATCTCATAGGCATTCCTATTTTATATTTCCCTTCTTTGTTACTGTAATATTGAGATTTGTGGGTTTAAGTCTAACCACCATTACCATGACTAAAGTTATACATGAAATTATGATCTAGAATAGTACACTAGGGATCCACATTATCTTATTAGCTACTGATACACTGTATCTATCGGTATACTATAAATATTCACGGGTGCTTGAAGACAGAAATACCCCCTCCCCATCCGATATAGACCCCTGAGTCTGTTCGGCGTATGTTTTTCTCATTTATTATACATATTGTATATACTGTAGATGACACATTTGTAATTTTATCATCAATTTGGAAATTGCCTTTGGCAAACATATTATAACAAGAGGCCCACAAGGTTTCAAAATGGTTATGTACTATGTACAAGCATATAAGCAAACGATAATGACTTTCGACAAGACAACCATTTATCATGTTTATTTGTTACTCTGTATTTTTTTAACTTACAGAGAATCGAATCCAGGACACCTGTCTAATGACAGGTGCACCAATACACTACCCACAGCACTACAAATGGTAGCTAAAGGTTAAAACATATTTTTCCAAATTTTCAGCATATGTGTGTATTATTTCAGGAAATATATTTTTTCATGCATCAATGTCCTTTTCTACTTGAATATGTTGAATGAAATATTCTGGTTTTTTTTTTATCAAGAATTATTCAATGTTTCAGTGCAAGGATATACCAAATTATAACAGAACATTTATATATGTGCAGTAACTGTTTTATCTATGATATATACATTGAAAAAAAAAGTTTTCCACAATTTGTTTTCAAATCCTTAGTCAATCCCCAAAGGACGATTTTCGAGGACGATATTTCAATTCAAACAATCGAGAAGAGAAAAACAACATTTAAAAATCGGAATATTGAAGCAAAGCAGTTAGGTACCTGAATACTTGAGCCGTGGTTGAATTTCGAAAATGGTTATGTACTAAGCCTTAGTATGTACAAACATATAAGCAAACGATTACGACTTTCGACAAGAGAACCATTTATTTGTTACTCTGTATTTCTTCAACTTACAGACATAGGCGCTCCCCATGTAATTCTGTAAATGACGTATGATAAGTATATATAGGTCTACCCCTCTATACTATAAAATATCCAAGGCCTGCAACTGGGCGCCATTGTGGATTTCGCCTGGGACCTCTGACTGACTTACTTTAAGGGTTTCTGGGGTATACTGGGCTGGTTATCAGCATCGGGTACTGTAATTTATTGAAATAAAATATTTGCAAACTTTTATCCAGCACCATTCCGTTGCTTTCTCTTGTTTTCAAACATTTCTCTATTACACCGTCACACTTAGCTGATCTCGGCCGGAAGAAGTCGATTTCGTCGATTTTCAACAACTCGTACGAAAATAACTTTCGGAAGTTTGACAATATTTAGTGGGGAAAGTACATAGGCGCTTGGTTTCAGGATGGTGTATGTTGTGTATTATGTGTTTTTTGGTTTGTCTGAATATCCTCATTAAATAAAAATGAAAACTCGCTGAAATTAGCACGTTTTAAAAATGTCATATGTACAGTATATATACTCTCATAGGCACGTACATGTAGCATCGTTTTTGAAAGTGAGGGGGGGGGGGGGGGGGGGCCAGAGAGAAACATTTTTTTTTCACTTACCTTGTAAAAGTTGACGAGCCAAAAAAAAAACCCCGCTCAAACACGAAAATCCTATTTCAGGGGGGGGGGGGGGTTAGTGGCCAATTTTTTTCAAAGCCAACTTCCTTTCACTTTCATTTTTTTCCCATACAATAGTACATTTTCCTTCATATCGCAATACTATGGTAATAAGTGCGTGTGTGTGTGTGGGGGGGGGGGGGGCAACCTACCTTTCAATGCACATTTTCAATAGTAAAGGTAATGTTGGGAAAAAAGTAGGGGCTGGCAACCCCCCTCCCCCCCCCTTGTTGCTACGTGCCTGTCTAGCTCATACGGACTTGTGTAGAGAAAATAAATCAGTTAGAAAAATCAGTACCTCTTTCCGAGATAATATTTTTTTTTATTTTCTCAAAGAGTATCACAGGGGCTTGTATACAGAAACAAAAAAATGTACCCCAGAGAGAAAAAAAAAAAAACTCCGAGGAATATGACATTTTTAAAACGTGATAATTTCAGCGAGTTTTCATTTTTATTTAATGAGGGTATTCAGACAAACCAAAAAACACATAATACACAACATACACCATCCTGAAACCAAGCGCCTATGTACTTTCCCCACTAAATATTGTCAAACTTCCGAAAGTTATTTTCGTACGAGTTGTTGAAAATCGACGAAATCGACTTCTTCCGGCCGAGATCAGCTAAGTGTGTATAGGAAAAAGAGCACCAAAGACCCAGATTTTGACATCATTTCCTGGTTGAACAAGATGAAGCAGAGTAATAAATGGGTAGGCTTTACCTGATTGGCTGAATTCAGGTATGTAAATATTTTCATTTTAAAGTAAAAATATTAATGTTTGAAATAAATGATGGAATGTGGGAATACTGCAAAAAATATAGAAATACCAGGGGAGATTGTAGGAGTGGGGATTGATATTTTTGGCAGGGTGTCATTTACTGCCGATCTCTGTAAGTTCTAAATAACTGCAAATTTGACCTATAAACGCCGCGGAACGGTATATTTTTTTCCGTGTTTTTAATAAGTGCTTAGAACGAACTTTCAAATGATATCAGAGATTTGTTTGAACGGGAATTAGTAAATTACTTGGAGGGCCTAAGGTTTGTATAGAGTTCTATGGGAAATTAATTGGTACTCTTTTCCCTGTAGTCTCGTTCAACCAGACCCTCGGCTGTCTCCGTAAAACTCCGACCACCCAGAGGGTCTGGTAAAGATACGCATTATCGTTTGTAACGCCAAAACGAGGCTTACCGAAATTCTGGTAAAGTTTTTGATTGGCTGAAAAGAACACACCTACGCGTTTTCAATAAATACATGATAAATCAGCAGAAAAATAACTTAAAGATGTAAAAATTATGTGTCTAAAAGTTAAAGATGTTAGATAGGAATTATTTACGGTAATGCCCACCGGTTATAGGTAAGTATGTTTTATTACGTCTTGCAAATATTCTGTACGAAAGCAAAAGTGAAAGTAGTGTAGCCCTACCTGCGTAATACACATTCCTTCGATTGATATTGTAATTTCTCGTTTGGAGTCCCAAATTAAAGATTAGTTTATCAATATAAAGTCACAATCCAGAAGAAAAAAACACACTTAACATTTGATTTCAAAAAGGATCTTCAAAACGAAAACAAGATAGCGCCCTCTGACGGTTACAAACGCTTACGTGATTCTTTACCAGACTCTCTGCTTGTCGGAGTTTACGGAGACAGCCGAGCGTCTGGTTGAACGAGACTACTAAGTGTGACGCAATCGCATCATCTCGGGTCTTTCCGTTAGAGGGCGGAAAAACAACCTCGAATGTATTAACATCACCGGATGTTAAAAATTTATACATTTCCTGTTCATCCAAATATAGGATAGACGGAGTTAGAAGTCCCTTCTATGGTATATTTTAGGTAATATCATTACATTGAATAAAGTGAAACTCCATATTCCACAGGTAAAAGGTCTCCATGCATTTATTTCCAAGATCGTGAAAAAGGAGGGTTGTCATGGCGGCTACCATATACATTCGAGGTCGTTTTTCCGCTAGTCGGAAAGGCCCGAGAAGTTGCGATTGAAGTGTGACGGTGTAATAGAGAAATGTTTGAAAACAAGAGAAAGCAACGGAATGGTGCTGGATAAAAGTTTGCAAATATTTTATTTCAATAAATTACAGTACCCGATGCTGATAACCAGCCCAGTATACCCCAGAAACCCTTAAAGTAAGTCAGTCAGAGGTCCCAGGCGAAATCCACAATGGCGCCCAGTTGCAGGCCTTGGATATTTTATAGTATAGAGGGGTAGACCACAGGCGCCTGACGTTACTTATTTTTCTTTTAATAAAAAAAATATACACATACCGAATAATAAACAAGGTACCCATCGAAACCCGCCATCTTGGATTTTCGAAGTAGGTCATCACTTGTATTTTCGTCTGAAACTCCGTCAAATAAATTCCCTGCAACCATATTCTTTCTGTAGCCAGTCTTTCGAGGTCTAAACTTACGGACACTGCAGCCAGGAAGGCGCATTACACTTGCAAATATTGAAAATCCCTCGTCAAACTCGACCTACTGCTTCAACATTCCGAGAAATCGCCAAAAGGGGGCCGGAAGTTTACATCAATATGCTAATGGGAATTCCGTATTTGTCAGTTTTGTGGTGGATCTAAAGCGGGGTGTCATAATTACTTTGAAATTTTAATGAATATTTCGATTATAGAAATGAAAAAAATGCAAAATGGGAAAAATAAAACACTTCTTATAAATATACCTGTAAAATATACTATATTAATCTATACAGGTCGTTGCGTTCGAAACAATTTTGAAAAGAGAGGGGGGGTGCTTAAAAAAATCAATAACAAATCATCTAGAGTTAATTGAATCGTTTTCAAAAGACAATAGACTGCAAACCATCCAGTTATATATATGTATACATATATACATGGCATATGCTTAATTGAAAAAGGAGAAGGATCACACTGAAAAAAGGATATGTAATGAAATCAAATATAAGCCTATGCGAAATGTATATGTATAATCTGTCACCAAGAAAAAAATAAAAATGTCGCCATGTCACTACTTTATTGCACTACATAAAATTGCAGATCTCAACATTCCCTGGGATAATTTTAGTGTGGACCCCCCCCCCCCCTCTCACACACGTGCGTACATACTTATAAAGTCAATCTTCTGCACGGATAGCGCTCAATCAGAGCATCAATAATGACAGTGTTATTAATAATATTTAGTGCATGTAAGTAGGGCCTTACAACCAACTCAATTTGTCTCGAAAATGTTCATTGATCAGCTAGCATGATCAGGCCGATCTTCGACATTTACAAAATAATAATCGCTTTATTAATCAAGATATATCGAAATTATTTTGAGAGAAATAAAAAGAATGTTCTTACATGTATATTACGTTGTATTATTGTCTGAAATATTGTTTTTGGAATAAGTACTAACTTTCGCCGGTTATTTTTAAAAATAAATCGCACAAATATATTGACCAATCAAAAAAGGGCTTTCCCTAAGAATTTCAAGTCGTATGTAAACTTCCGGCCCCCTTTTGGCGATTTCTCGGAATGTTGAAGCAGTAGGTCGAGTTTGACGAGGGATTTTCAATATTTGCAAGTGTAATGCGCCTTCCTGGCTGCAGTGTCCGTAAGTTTAGACCTCGAAAGACTGGCTACAGAAAGAATATGGTTGCAGGGAATTTATTTGACGGAGTTTCAGACGAAAATACAAGTGATGACCTACTTCGAAAATCCAAGATGGCGGGTTTCGATGGGTACCTTGTTTATTATTCGGTATGTGTATATTTTTTTTATTAAAAGAAAAATAAGTAACGTCAGGCGCCTGTGGGGTAGACCTATATATACTTATCATACGTCATTTACAGAATTACATGGGGAGCGCCTATGATCTAAATTTCAACTCTCCTTCGATCATGCATCCCGGAAATAACTGAACATCGTATTTTTTATGCCTTTTATTTGGAAATTAATGTCAGGCGCGGATCCAGGATTTGGAGTTAGGGGGGGGCGCCAAAATTAGGCAAGGGGTCTGGGGGCCGCCTTGAGGCCCCCAGTGGGTCCAGGGCAAAGCCCTGGTGGGGGCCCAGGGGGCGAAGCCCCCGGAAGCTCCTGGATTCTAGAGATTTTGAAGGGTTAAAATGAGGTCTACCAAAGCCCTGGTGGGGGCCCAGGGGGCGAAGTCCCCGGAAGCTCCTGGATTCTAGAGATTTTGAAGGGTGAAAATGAGGTCTAACAAAGCCCTGGTGGGGGCCCAGGGGGCGAAGCCCCCGGAAGCTCCTGGATTCTAGAGATTTTGAAGGGTGAAAATGAGGTCTACCAAGTAGACATATTTGATTTACGCTAACTTTGACGGGTGCGCCCCCCCCTTAAATCCGCCACTGAATGTACCTTTCTTTACACAGTAAGTGAAATCGACGTCAGGCATTTTTGATGGAATAAGCGTCGGGCGCGTTTGACGTAATAACGTCACTGACGAGAATAACGTCATATAGCGTTATTTCACGTGGTATGGGTAATTACCTTAAACGCTTCCCTTCGTTTCATTAAAAATATTTGAGATTCACGAACACATTCACATATATTTCTCTTTTTAAAAGAATTATTGGTACTCATTGTAAACTCAGTCTATACATAATTTAGTTATCTGTCAAAATTCTTTAACAGTACCATAAGAAAAACTTAAAGTTTCTCATATCACTCTAACCGTCTAATCGTCTCTCAAGAACAATTCCACTCGATCTCCCTTTTTCGGTCTTTCTGTCCTCTGCTGATTATTCAGTGACCCATGACCCGCTAAAAATCGCTGAAACCATCTATAAACAAGTCTCTTATTTACATTCTATCCCCTGTGTGTCTGATTATCATCGTCACCATTTCTACGGGCGATTTCCCCATTTTGAAGCAAAAACGTATTACACAGATCGTTTGCGGTTTTTCTCCATTTCGACATTTCTTTTGTTCAATCCAGCAGATTAAAACAACTATGTTTATGATCAAAAAGCAATGACGTCATTTTATTTTCAACTTAAGACTAGAAAATGTTGTCTTTTAAAATATTGGAAGATTGGATGTTTTTTTAGATGCTTTTTAATGTGTTTGTCTTTTTCATTCTAACAATTTACAATTTAAAATGTGACGTTTAGTTATGACGCGGCGACACCCCTTATGTTTTAAACGTCTATAAAATTAATTCAAGTAAACATTATTAAATGAAATTTTCAATTTTGATTAGATTTATTTTTATGCTTCTTTTGGTATATTATATTTGATAATATGACGCCAAATATTAAAGATATTGACACAGTGACATTACTTTTGGATCAACCCTCGTATTTTGGGTTTTCCGGCCACAGCAAATCATGGACTTTGCCATTAAAACTACTAGCATATGGAGGCGGGGGGTATCATTTAGTGAGCTCATTGCTCACAGTACCTCTAGTTTTTAGATTGACCCCGTGCTTACATTTTAGGGAATGACCTGGGTAATTTAATAAAGTATAAAGAAAAGAAATTAAGGCAAGATGTATGTGTACCCGTATCTTTTTCTTTTTTGCTAAATAAGGTGATGGGATGTTGGACAGCGATAAATCCAGGTTGAGGGTACTGTTTTTGAAGAATTAAGAAAAGAAAATAAGTAGAGGCTCAGAGTCTGCAGGTAGGCGAATGACCCTGACTGAAATGTGAGCATTTTATGGCCATTTAGAGTGCCTAAAATGGCATACGAAACCATTTTCTGTGTCAGTCAAAATGGACATGTGATATGGACATGCGAGAAGGTCTACCACGCATACCATGGCAAAGATGCCACCACACCCTGTGCAGGGGTACAATTTAGTCTTATCCTTGTAACCCTACAGTGTAAAGGATGTATTCGCTTTAACAAAAGAATTGACCTATAGGAGAGAACAATTTCCCGGAAAAGTGACATTTAAAACTCGATCTTTATTTGTTGTTTTCTACCGTATATATGTCTAAATTTATTTTAATTTGTATTTTATACCTAAAATTTATTATTTACAACTTTACAATAAACCTCCAAAGTTGATCGAAACACCATTTTGTTAGTTAAAGCGTTGATTTTTGCATGAATTTTGGCCTTGAAGTCCAGGGCAGGCCTGCCCCTAAATAAAATTGTGATATTTTGATAGGTTAGGAATAATTTAAGATAAGATTTTTTTAGGGACACCCCTGCCCTGAGGTCGAAATTCACAAAAAACCTACAAAAAATAAGGAAACCAGATTTTCATAATCTGCTTTAAATTTATGCCATTCATTCTCATAGTCAGACTAGCTCAGTTGATATATGAGCTGACTTTTAAACCTTGGATATTCTCTTTTTAAAGTCGGGGGTTCGAATCCACCTGGTACAACACTTTTAATTTCGCCTTTTCAAAGACTATTTTAATTTTCTTTTTAAAGACTTGTGTATTTTTCCTTCAATTTTCTATCCCTTATGCATGCCCATTCTTGATATAAGAAACACTAAAAGATATCAAATCGTAACAATCCAATGTACAGTTGTCAGTCAGGTAGAACGAACACACTTACTACGAGGACAAGAATAACTCACTCTCTGTTTATATAATAGTGTTGTGTTTTGCGTGCACTATAGTGCCTAAATAGTAGTCAGGGTTTGACACATGGTGCACGAGCCGGAGGCGAGTGCACTATGTGTCAAACCCTGACTACTATTTAGGCATAGTGCACGCAAAACACAACACTATTGTTATTATTATGCTGACTGTTGTTACTGTATAAAAACGGCAATATTTTCTTCTTTCCCGATGTTTCATCACCTGTAACGTTCGTCTACTCTATTATGACGTCACCTTATGCAACATGTACGTCATAATCTTTTTCTTTAATTTTGAACGTGAGGAAGGGGGGTTGCAAGAAACTATTTTAGAAGAATAATTTTGTTTATTTTTAATTTCAATTATAAAATATTTGAAACTAAGTTTATATATGTTATAGTACAATAGCACAGATAACGGCGTCTGTGGCGTAATCGGTAGCGCGTCGGACTGTGAGTTCGCTCCCCGGTATGGGCGTTGTCGGATTTTCCTCAAAAATGGAAGCCGTGCACTATTTCGGCATAGTATGCTTACGCTATATAAATCCTTAGAACACTATGCGAGAATAGTAGGGTATGGGTTATATAGAGACAAACTGACAGGAAGCATAATAATACTCAATATGGGTATTCTTGGCAGCATTGAGCTGCAATGAATTTCAATTGTATATATTCCTTAGAATTTAATCACATTGAGTTTTGCTACATATATCATTTAATTTCTATAAAATACTTGATTCTGATTGGATAAAAAATTCTTTTGATAACTTCATCAATAAAATCTAGAGTTCGCTTGCACTAATCAGCCGGAACTACTTTGGCTGTCTTTACATATATATTTCCCGCTTCCAGGTTACTTTTTGAAGGAATAATTAAATACTTTTACTTTAATAAATATTTTCCTGAATTTCGAAACCTGTCCGTTACGTTCCTGACTTATTTTCTACTTTCTTTTGTGAATTATCCCCCTTTGCTAAACAAATCACATCGTCTGCATAAAAACAATTCAGTTATATGGGAAAGAAGGGAAGAAATCGTTTAATCGGCATACTTTTCTTCAATGTTTGACTTTGAGATATTTGGTATGAAACAACAGAACTCTGAAAAAATGTTTTATTATGCTACCAAAACGGGGAAAACCGTAAATCTGTTAAATCGTGGGAAACGAATGATCGAGAAAAACGACACTGCATGATTGAGGACGGAATTCTTTTAACTCCTGAACTGTCGGCAGCAGACTCTTCAGGTTTTACAGCATTGACAGGTTGTGATACGTATTTATATATTCGGTTTGAAATTCAGATGAAAAGATGCGCAAATGAAATCCAAAATTTCTGTGACTTAGAACTGTTAGGATATTTGAGTAGCTTCCGTTTACATTTACGAACTTAGATAACTTACCGGGGAAAATATTCACAGAGGGATAACACAACAGGTAAGTTTTTTGTGCTAAAGAACTGTAAATTATTTCAGAGACTGTTGGTAATTACACGACAATTATTGAGAACGTTTTCGTTAGCATGGTTAGAGCCATTTTGAATTTTCAGCAACGTTAAACGTTATGGTGATGTATTCGTGCGCACTGTTTTTGATGCGTGATTTTAACGGAAAAGTGAAAGAAACTTTGATTTTATTAATTTAAAATCATAATTAAATGATAAGAAATGAATGTAATATTTTTTTCTTTGATCGATGTATCAAAGAAAAATTTGAACGGAAAACTTTTTCATCAATGCGCTACGCGCATTGAAGTTTTCCGCCCAAATTTTTCTTTGATACATCGATCAAAGAAAAAAATATTATATTCATTTCTTAATTCAGTAAATGCACTCCCTTGGATTTCATTTAGGCCTTTATAATTTGCACACATTAATCACAAGTTTTTATTATATGCACGATTAAATAGCCTAGACATAAAGAATAGAATTTCAGAGACAGTAGACATTACCTTTATATTATACTTTCATGTAAATTAGTTGAATCTGACTGGCCGAGAAACATTTGTTGAAAAACACTATTACCCGCTGAATAATGAAGCCACGCCCTCCAGCGTAGCAACAGTCAACATTGCATGACGACGAGTGGTATTCCAAAAAATAGCGACTGCGCAGAATTTATGCGCGCACGGTTAACTGTTATATGTATTTGTATAAAACATTCATTATAATATAATAAATATAGCATGTAGTTGAGTGTAACATTGAAAATTTTCACCCCACGAAAACCATTGTCACCCTCAGCTGCGCCTCGGTTGACAATGGCTTTCTTGGGGTGAAAATTTTCAATGTTACACTCAACTACATGCAATATTTATATAATGCACAATGAGAAGTAAAGACAAATATCAATTATTACGTTTGGACTTAACAAATCAGAAAATCAATAAAAAGGGTTCCTCCTATCTCTACTCACTGAAATAAAGATTTAGGAAAAACAAATTGTTATATGTATTCAGCCTAATGTCATTAATCAGAACGGAAATCGACAAGCTTTTTGTAGAGAATAAAAGCAAGCCCGGTCCTATAGGTCAGATTTACAAAGAAGCGCATTGAAGTGGTAAAATTTTCCATTTGAACGAAACGTTCTGAGTCATGTTTTGAACGTCAGTTATAACATAACGACACGCCCATTTCTTTAGAAACGAGAAAGGAATATTCGGCGTAATATTTTAGGACAGTACAACTTTCGCGACAAGCAACATGAGTTACATTAAAATGAAGATTTTTAAATAAGAAAGAGTTATGTATTGAGTTCCCGCTAATGTAAAACACGCATTGCAACGAATTTGTACATGATTATGATTTTATCATGTTATTGGAGTTAGCATAGAGCATGTATCAGTCGAACACGTGCTTACTCGGTGTTTATGTAGACCGTCAATCTCATTGGCTATTATATTTATAAAATACCTGTTCTACAGGTATTCGATTGAATCATTTGACCGATTTTTCCTTTCTAAAGAAATGGGCGTGTCTAAAGATAGCTCAAAACGTTCCATCCAAACAGAAAATTTTACCACTTCAATGCGCTTCATTGTATAATGAACACCCCTGCTAATGTTATTGTGATTTACAATGAAGCGCATTGAAGTGGTAAAATTTTCCGTTTGGATGAAACGTTCTGAGTCATGTTTTGAACGTCAATTACAACATAATGACACGCCCATTTCTTTAGAAACGAGAAAGAAATATTCGTCGTAATGTTTTAGGACACCCATTCTTCGCGACAAGCAATATGAGTTACACTGAAATGGAGCTTTAAAAAAAATTAGAAGAGAGAGTTAGAGACTCTCCGCTTCTGTAAAACACAAATTGCAACGAATATGTACATATTTTTGAACTTATCATGTCTTTTGAAGTTACCACAACACATGTTTCGGTCGAACACTTGTTTACTCGGTATTTATTTAGACCGTCAATTTCATTGGCTATTATATTTATGGAAAACCTGTTCTACAGGTATTCTAATAAACAAATCGACCGTTTTATCCATTTCTAAAGAAATGGGCGTGTCATAAGATGACAATAAACGTTCTAAAGATAGCTCAAAACGTTCCATTCGAACGGAAAATTTTACCACTTCAATGCGCTTAATTGTAAATTCAAGACACGTGGTTTAGGTTGATCTATTCAAAGGTTATAGGGTAGAACCGGTTTTATAAATATAATCGGCAGTAAACATGATATTGCTATAGCCTGTTTCTTTTGAAAACATGTACTGTAATAAATGTTTCCAGACCTTTTTGAAAGACGTTCATGATTTTCAACTGACAAAGGATGGCTAAAGGAAGGAGTGTTAAAATAACAATATATCTTATACTTTTCGGCGAAAATTAAAGCTCACTAGTGACCGATTCGCAGGTAAAAAATGTGCATTATCATCTACACTGACAAACCTTTGTTTGGCTTATATGGCTATTGTTATAAATGCGCACAGAGGATCTTACCACGAGCAACTGACCAATCGTTGAATGAATAGCAAAGTTTACGCCAAATACATGTTTACATTTTACTTCGAACACGTAGTTCAGGTCAATCTATGATCATGTTAATGGACTGCAAAATAAAAAAAATGTTCTTACGAACAAAATACAAAGATAAGAAACTATGAAAGATGTTACGGGCGTTTTTTAATTTGTTGTTAAATGGAAAAAATGTTTAATAAAATGTAGTTTGTGTCTAGTTTAGAACACCAGCGCTTCAAGGGTAAACGAGCAGCATCTCTTATGCATTTAAGGGGGCCCTCTACAACGTCACAACATGGCGTACTTCCGTAAAAACGCCATTTTGATCCCAAATGATCAGAATCAAATTCACTTAACACCGATAAATCACTGAGTATAACACAACATGCGATATTGTGGATGGAATGTCCATAATATCACATCAATTAATACAGTGTTTTGTCCAATACGTATCCTTTCTTTAAAAATGAATTGTTTGTCAATGTATTCAATTTTACTTATTTAATTATTAGAGGATAATACATTTACAAACTTATTAGAATAAGATTTTTAGATGAGAAAAAAAAATTATATAAGACATGGTTTGTCCATATGCTAATTCATCATTACGTGTCAAAACGCCATACACTCAGAATTTCATTTCTTCAATAAGCATATATGCTTTTCAGCAAAATATAGGCCTATCCCCCAAAATGCAAATTTGATAAGATAAGACATATGTATTATCTTCCCATCGACTAGAGGATACTCTGTTCTGTATACACCTGAATGAATGGTTATACCCGGTGAAATTTTGCATGACCCAAACGTTTGATCACCATTGATTGTCAGCTGTTTACAAGTATGGGAAACGTGCAGGTTTCAGACGAAGTGTGCATTTGGTTATAGGAATTTCTTTTACCGCTTTTGGCCATTTACCATCTTAACTTGTTTTGTTATATATAGCACTGGATAACACATGCAAGTTGGATAAAAACGGTAAGTAAATCAACCTTTCTCAATATAATGAAATCACTAAATACATGTCTTTGTCATTGACTGGAAACGCGATGATTTTCGCTTATACTCATTGAAAAACAATACATGTACAAAACGAACTTCTTTCGATGTCCTTACGTGACATTTGTTTAATACTTGTGCAAGTAGAGTTTATTTGAAGTTTATTTATATATATAAAAACTAGAGGTACTGTGAGCGATGAGCTCACTAAATGATACCCCCCGCCTCCCATATGGTTATCATTGGTGAAAAAGTCCATGTTTTCCTGTGGCCGGGAAACCCAAAATATGTGTCAGATCAAAAAGTAAAATAGGAGGTGCACAATGGCAATATGTAATAAAGATTCTGTGAAAGTTGCATTAAATTTCATTCAGTGGTATGAGAGGAGTTGCGGATAAGAGATGGGTACCCCAAAGCGTAACAGACGGACGAACGGACAGACGGACGGACGGACAGACGTACAGACGGACGGAATTAACGATTACTATATACCCTCCCGCTTTTCAAGCGGGGGGTATAAAAACAGTACCAAGATATTTGAGTCCACTCTTAAAGCGGATCTCTCACACCTGAATTTTTGTGATGTTTATAAATTTTTGACAGTTTTTCAATTTTTTTCAATTTCTTTTTTTCATCGTTTTTACCCTTTGATATTATATATCTTTTCAGATATTGAAGAGGATCCAACCAGCTATTCTCAAGAAAATGCTGTTTTAGTTTTTTTTTGGTTTATTTTTGTAAATTTAAATAAAAATTATATTGATTTTATTTTTATTTTTGTTGGTTATTATTTCAATATTTTATAACACTAAACTTTGAAGAGAAATTTAAAGCACTGGGCTTTTAAAAATATAGATAGGAGGGATTTTAACAAAATAAAAAATAAATAAAATATTTCAAATATTTCTAAAAAATAAATTGAAATACTTCGGAACCTTATTTTATCGGATATGGGGCCTATTATTAGAAACAAATGCATGCAACAAAAATCAGTTATACTTTACAGGTGTAGAGAGCCCCCTTAAATGGACAAAACTTTGTTTACGTTCGTGATCACTTGTTCGGCCAGGGAATTCACCTGGCAATTGTATTCACCGATAGTAAAACAAAGGAATTAATACAGACGCAAATCGCTTTTGCAGTATGACTTTCAGAAACCTAGACTTCCACCGTTTATTTAACAAATGAATTGTTTGTCATTATAAGCATGAAAATAATATTTTTATACCCCCCGCTTGAAAAGTGGGAGGGTATATACACAGGGGCCTGTAACATACTGTATTTGATTTTACGTAATCACTATATATGTATACAATAGTGATTACGTAAAATCAAAAACAGTATGTTACCGGCCCCTGTGGATATATAGTGATCGGGATTTCCGTTTGTCCGTCCGTCTGTTACGCTTTATCTCTTATCCGCAACTCCTCTTATACTACTGAGTGAAATTTAATGAAACTTTCACAGAATCTTTATTACATATTGCCATTGTGCACCTCCTATTTTACTTTTTTATTCGACACGTATTTTTAGGTTTCCCATAGCAAAACATGGACATTGCCATTATATGTTTACCTATAACGTCACATATAGAAGCTTCTGGATAACATTTGATAGGACGAGTTATTCCTCTTTACATATTACCGTAATACAATATGGAATGAGGTTACCAAATCCCCAATGTAGAGTCGAGTACTGAATAGGTCGGCATTACCTGATTGGCTGAAATGAGGTATGTAATGTTTTTCATTTTAAAGTAAAAATATTAATATTTGAAATAAATGATGGAATGTAGGAATATTACAGAGAATATAGAAATACCAGGGGAGATTGTAGGAGTGGGGGTTGATTTTTTTTGCAGAGCGTTATTTACTGCCGATACCTATGTTTTAAAGAACCGCAATTTTGACCTATAAACGCCATGGGACCCTATATTTTTTCCGGGATTTTTCATAAGCGCTTGGATTAAAGTTTCAAACGATGCCAAGGAATTATCTGAAATTAAATTAGTATAGTAGTGAGAGGACAAAATGTTTGTATAAAGTTCTATGGGAAAATAATTGGTACTCTTTTCCCATATATATATAGCAACACATGGACATTATGGGAGGCGGGGGGTATCATTTAGTGAGCTCATTGCTCACAGTACCTCTAGTTAAAAATGCTTTTCATTTACCATAAGATTTTCCTTTTTTTTTCAAACGTAAAATTCCTGTATAGTATTCGTAGTAACCCATAATACAATACTCATTCAGCTGATTGGTCAGTTAAAATCATACTGGTGCCTCATTTGCTAATCTGACGCCAAAAAATATAGTCACGGTTCCCATGCAAAAATATTTGTCCAAAAAGAAATTTTAATTCATGACTGCAGAAAGAAGATGGGTGAACAAGGCGGGCAGAATGCCTATAGCGTCAGATATTAAGAAATCATATTTAGTATGTAAATTGAGTAATCAAATTAGCTTCTAATTATTGAAATTTTTTTAATTATGAGGAAAAAAACTTTTTTTGAGAGAAAAAAAAATTTTGTGAAAATGTTTCTTTCATAAAATTATTAGATGGTATTCGTGTGATTCGAACCCTAGCAATACAAGCTAATTCAGAGAATTCGTGTCCCCCGCTTAGGGAAAAAGTCGGCTCCCCCTGACTGAATTTGTAGAATTATTAAATGTATACATGTATACTGAAGGAAATAAAATACATGTATGTCAATATGCATATAAAGATTTGATTGCTTATTCTTTATTATGTGTATAGAAGATTTTTTCATATGGAATATTTATCACACTGTAATGATGATTTTATAACCTCATAAATTTTTCATTTCACATGCTGAATACTATCATTTAGTAAAAAAAAAAAAGTATTTAAAAAAAAAACAAAAAAAAAAAAAAGAACGGTCCGACCGAGGATCGATCCCGGGTCCTCTCACATTTGAAGCGAGAGACATAACCACTAGACCACTGAGTCGCTTTACACATAGTGAAGTATATGCAGAACTGAAGTCACATACATGTATATATTCATGTTTTCATGTTCGGTATTCTCAAAATTTTACACAATCCATGGTGTTTGATTTATTTAGCCTTTATTAAACAGTTCTAATAGATGTAATAAGAACATAAAGTCCACCGAGAACCTGTTTTATACGCAATTATAACTCTCCTCATGCCCCTGCGCTAAAAATAGCGAATGTAATACTATAAATACTAATAAAACAAACGGGGCGGGGCACTTTGAGAGGGGCGAGAGACGTCCTAGGGAGTTTTGGTATAAAATTACATTGCATCAGCTCAAAATCTTCTTGAAATATCGCCCGGAAATGATAGTGTTACACACAGACAGAATGTATAAATTACGACCTTGAACTTTGACCTTTTGACCTCAAGATCAATAGGGGTCTTCTTTAGGCCACAGGGAGTTGTTATATAAAATTTCATTGCAATAGCTCAAATGGTTCTAGAGATATCGTGTGGAAACGAAAGTGTTTTAACAGACAGAATTTGCTTATTTATGACCTTGACCTTTGACCTTTTGACCTCAAAATCAATAGGGGTCTTCTTTAGTCCATAGGGAGTTGCTATGCTAAATTTCATTGCAAAAGCTCAAAGGGTTCTCGAGATATCGTGTGGAAACGAAAGCGTTACAGACAGACAGAAAGACGGACGGACGGACGGACGGACGGACAGACGGACGGACGGACGGACAAACCCAAATTAATATCCCCCACTTTTCAAGCGGGGGACAAAAAATCCGACGTATGAATAGAATTCTGCTTCGAGACCAACGCGTTAACCACTATGCTACACAACTCATGCTGATACTAGGCATTTAAATCATGTTTGTGATATGACCCGCGACATAATGGACTTGAAGTATTTCTCGAAAAGATGCTAATTTTGTGTCATAAAAGTGTACTTTTAAGGTATAGTAGGTTTTCGCTCCATGTTTTTGTAAACCAAAAAATATGTATTTTATTGCACACTTTTAGGATCATCTTTCAAAAAAATGGAGAGAAGACCCACCCATATTAAAAAATGTTGTTTAAGTATGAGAAAATGATCGTTTTTGTTCGTTTTAGTGTGTGTAAGATTTTTCATAGGCAAATATTTTCAGTCTTTGTGAGATTTTTGTAAATTGTAGAGATTTTACATAAAGTATACTTTAATATTAGATGAAATATCAAATAAAATTTCGATTTATTTGAGATTAAATTTTTCACTTCTTATCTGTCGCACTATAGGCATTTCGCCCGCCTTATTCACCCATCTTCATTGTATTATAGAGAATACTTATGTAAGATTGAATGAATGTAAAAGAGATCGATTGATTGAAGTACATTTCTACATATATTATCAGCTGATTCTAGGGTGGTGAAAACTGAAACGCAACATAACTTTTCTGTTTACCATGGCTCCACGTGCTAGTCACCTCCTAACCACATTTCCGTGAATAATTTACCCTATCTCGCTGAAGTCTCCCTAACTCTCGCCAGAACCACTGCCAGAGCTACTCTGAACTCATCGGGTTTTATAATTTGCAGAACACCGAAAAATAAAAGGTTCCGAACACATTAGTAGAGGTGATGAAGTGATCCTTTCTTTACGATTTCAAGTCTTTCAACTATTTATTTGCTTATAAGCCGCTTACCATTTGGATTTGGCGCAACATAGTTCATGCATGAATTTACCATTTATCAGCCATAGGTATTTTCACTATATTTATATAATTTATATAATTCATATCTATTCAGGCGCGGATCCAGGATTTTTTTCCGGGGTGGGGGGTCCACTTAAGTAAAAAAAACAAAATCCAGCCCAGGAATTGTATTTTTCATAGCCACATATTTACGTATTGGAGGAGGGGTCAGCGTTTTCTAGGGCGCGTCCAAGGTCACTTAAAGTAAACTTGGTTTAGTTTATGCATTTAAAATCTCTGCAAAATCCGGGGCCCGGGGGGGGGGGGCGAGCACGACCCCTCCCGCTCTAGATCCGTGCATGTCTATATTAATATTGAAAAATGCGTTATTTTTTGGAAATAATTATTTTGTTGTTCTAATATTTTATTAATAATTTATTTTTCACTCGTGTTTTTTAAAGATATAATTCGTCGCGTAGTGGTTAAAGCGGTCCGTCTTGACCAAACCCTGTGCTATGGAGAGAGTTCGAATCATACGTGAAACTTTTTCTTTTTTGTTTTTACATATCTTAAAAAACATGAGTGAAAAATAAATTATTAATAAAATATTGAAACAATAAAATACAGAATTAAATGTACTGTGTAAAAGATGATATAACATTATAATTTTGAAAAATATAACTTTTAGAATTGAGACATTTCTTCTCTCAAAGCGGGGGATTGTCTTCGCCTTGTACACCTCCATTCTTCACTCATTCTAAAATAAATTTGATTGACGTCCTTAGTCGTACAAAGAAAAGCAAAAATTATACAAGTACAACTTGCCTAGTGAATGTTCAGGTATCAACAAATTGTGTTTGAAAACAATAAAATAATTTTATTTGATTTTTTTTTTAAGGTACTCCGATCCTCAGATTCTAAAAATCAAGCATTGACTAATGGAAAATGCTTACAAAAATGTCTGAATTTTCAAAGTAACGTGTTTTTACAGGTCTACAATTAACTTCATCTTTCAAGTTAATCATATTTTGTAGAGAAAATTAGTAAATTTCAAATATATTTTCAGGGATTGCGAATAAAAACATCTGCTATGCATTTTCCAGTTCAAATTTGATCAATTAACTCATTTTAAAAATAAAAATCATAGGTATCCAGGCTTTTGAAGAAATACCACAATTTTCATGCATATAATGTACTTTAATTTTGAAGAAATACCACAATTTTCATGCATATAATGTACTTTAATTTCTTTTATTCACTTCAAACATTTTACAATGCAAAGTGTATAAAGATTTTCCTGTCATTGTAAAGCACCATACATCACTTTTAAATCCATATCATGTTAATAAACATTAGTATCCACGGTTAGATTAAAATGAACATCAATTTCTTGATATATGCAATTTTGAAATGCTTTTACGGGGTAAAAATTTCATCTTTTTATTAGACCTTTCTGAGAGGTAAACTTTTTCTCAGTGTTAACTACTTTCATTACCAACTCTATTACTACATTTTCGGTACATCACTAAAAGTAGGGGGCCAACAAGGCTTTCAATTAACATTTCCTATAGTATAAGTAAGGTTGGGGAAAAAAGTGGGGGGGCCAGGCCCCCCCTGTTGCTACGCCCCTGATTTAATTATCTCTCAACAAAAACTTCGCTA
Source organism: Saccostrea cuccullata (assembly GCF_032062105.1). Lineage (NCBI taxonomy): Eukaryota > Metazoa > Mollusca > Bivalvia > Ostreida > Ostreidae > Saccostrea > Saccostrea cuccullata. The sequence goes on along the minus strand of NW_026926108.1, from coordinate 46,989 downwards.
AACGATATTATTTTGCCCTGCAAAAGTGTAGTACCGCAGTTACGGTGAAGGGGCTAATGACATTGAAAAACTTGCGCGCCATCTAGCGTTAATTCAGGTAATGTCCGTTTTTTGCAAGCCATCTAGCGTCAAATCGGTGAATGACTGTTAGTTATGCATCGGTGTCTGTTTATTTTGCAAACGAGTCTGTTGATTTTGTAGTTTCCGCCGCCCATAGTATACTACATGTACATAGCTTTAATAATTAACATAACGTCTGTTGTAAGTGATGTCAGTATTCTTTTTGTAAAAATATTCTTCAAAAAAAGTTAAAATCAAGAGTTTTTTTTTCCTTTCAATCACAGCAGTTTCCATGGCAACACATATTAATTAAGGGTAAAAATAATAGTTTTGTTCGTCATTTTCAAATAGGTGAAAGTTATGTAAGTATGAAAACTTTTTACAACTAATAAAAGAACAGGTTAAAATTTGAAGTTTCCATCTGAAGCTTGAAGATTCATGACATTGTTTCTTTAAAAGCATTTCTTGGAAAGATGAATATGTGTTATTATAAATGTGTATTTATCTATTGATTTGGTGAGGAGATACAGAGATGTTCAATATATTTCCAAATATAAAACATCCCTATAGTATTTATAACTAGTATTAGTCAGCATAAAAATTCGACATGCACAATTATTCTGAAATGCTGAAGTTAGAATCATTCATATCAATTGATTTCGAATGAATTTAAAATTTTATATGAACCGAAAGAGAAAATAATTTTAGAAAAACTTGGATTGAAAGCATATCTTTTTTCAAAAATTCTGTTTGCTACAAATTCGTTTACCTTTCATTTTGGGTCCATTTAAAACATTTTATTTCACTTAGATAACTTAAGGTCTCAAATGAGGCCTAAAAGTACTAGTATACAAACAAGCCAATTCCTGAGAAGAAGATTTTTAAAGTACTGTTTTTTTCCCTATACATTTCTATGTAAAAGTTGGATTCCAAAATTTAGCCCCGCTCTACCCTCTGGATCACCCGGACCTTTTCACGCAGGCGGATCTTTTCTTTTACGGAGCGGACCTTTTCTTCTGTAAGGTTGACCATAAGCTCCCCCAGACCTTGAAACATCGTACCCTAATAGCCATTTTATATGCACTTTTCTTTTGTTTATGTGCACTGTACATGTACACGGGTGTAATATCTCTTTATTTGTTGAGTAAATACACAGGCGATGTTAATATATTTTCAAATAAAATACATGCTTTTAATATCTTTCACTTTACTAGCCAGCATAAAAAATCAACATTCACAATATACATGTAATTCATGCATAAACTCAGAGGTTAAATCATTCAGATCAGTTAATTTCCAGTTATATTGTTGTATATAGTTACATGTTTATCTATTTACATGATGGAAAGAGAAATTTTATCTTTGATTGAAAGCATATTTTTTTTTTCAAAATCCAATCTGCTACAAATTTTGTCTACTTTACGTTTTAAATCCATTTGCAACATTTTATTTCACTTTAGGGCCTCACATGAGGCATAAAAATATAAACAACAAATCAAATTCAATAAAGAAAAGGTATAACAAATGAACAAAGGATTAACATAAATTCAATATCATTTTGGAGGTCCAGTGCAGCCTGTGGACAGGACCCCCCCCCCCTCTCCACCCCTGGTCATTTTTTTTTCCTTTTTTTGTCATGAATTATGTTTCTAGTACTTATTTCCAACGTATTCCATATGAAAAATCCACAATATAACATATATTTAACGATTTACTAAAAAAGTAATACCCTGGTATTAAAAAATAGAGTATACAGGGTATGACTTTTTTTTAGTAAATCGTTAAATCTATATTATTTTTTGAATAAACACAGCATGGATTTTTTTTTTATTTTTCAATATGAAATACACAGTTTATACAATAAAATTTAAGAAATTTTATAGTCAAAATTATAACCTTTGGATAACCCGGACCTTTTTACGCAGGCGGACCTTTTCTTTCACGGTCCGGATCTTTTCTCATGAAAGGTTGTCCTTGTACATTATTATTACGTATTAGGTTGGGACCTTGAAACATCATATCCTAATGACCGTTAAAAAAATATGGAAAGCCGACGGGTTCAAAATTCCAACTCTGTAATTCTTAAAATGTACACATGTAAACTTGAAATTGTAAATTGTAAATCTTAATTTCATAATTTGTCAATTGTTCTTTCACAATTTGTTAAGCTGTTTACAAATAAGATTTAATGCAGCAAAGATCTCGTGAATCTTATCCAAAAGGGGGGCGAGGTGCACCCTAGTCAAAATATTCCAAACCAAAAAAAATTCTTCGACAAGCAAAAAAATAATAACCTATTTCGTGTTAGTGGTTGTGGTTTGTGTGTGTGTGTGAGTGTGTGTGAGGGTGTGTTTGTGTGTGTGTGTAGGGGGGTGGGGGGGGGGAGGGGGCAAAAGTCATTTTCTATGTGCATACATCAGTATATGCATTTGATAACTCTGTACATTAAATTTTGGGGAGGGGTCCGGTTTCTCGAATTCCCTGCTAAATCCGCGCACGGAGAGGTGCAGAGTGAATGGAATCCGAAAGTTTTTTTTTCAGTTTTATATAGAAGCGTGAAGACTAGGCACGTAGTATCGGAGGGCGGCTCCCTCTTCCCGCTTTTTCTCGAACATGTTTTACTGTAATTTAGTATAAAAACCCATCATAACTATGGATCGAATTGTCTTGTGAAAAAGTAAGAACCATAGCACAGCCTCCCCCAGTGTCAATTATTTTTCTGGGTGCCCCTTCCAGAAACGTTGTAACATGCATGAGGACTAGATTTTTCACGTCTTCTGTTTTTGTGTGGTTGTTGGGCCCAAGACACGAAAGCCTTTATTCTGAATTTTATTTTGTTTCATGGGGATGCATGGAATAAACTATATTTAACCCAACAAAACTGAGGTGCTCCATATTTTCTGGGATGTGTTCAGCTCTATAAAATCATCTGAAAAGAGAAGGACCCTCCCCCCACACACACACTTTCTAGTAGTGTGTTATAGTCTTAAATCTTACAAAATATAATAAAATATATTAATGATTATCTATAAACACAAAAATAGTCAAATGTTTGGACGAAAAAAGAGAAAAAACTACGTACTTAATATATGATCACTTCAAATAATTTTTCATTTAAATTTTCCGTATATACAAACTAATGTGTACTTTACGAAAACAAGAATGATGTCTGTCATGCAATACATGCATATTTTCAAATTCCAGGATTTTTTTCTAAATGAGGGTTGAGCTTCATGTCCACTAAAAAAATCATCCAAACGCAAAAAAAATAGTGCATGTGTGTGCAGGGGGGGGGGGGGGGGGGGTAATGGACAATTCTTGTTGATAAGCTGTTTCAGATATTTATATGACTCTTCGACTTATTTACGAGACGTTCACAACTCCTGGAGGGGGAGGGGGTTCAAGGTTATTTCTAAATTGTTTTACTTTATAAAATTCATTGATGAAAATCCGAGGGGGTCGATCCTGGGGTCAATTTTGCAAAAGAACTTACGACTAAGACCAAAATTTTATTTTACTCATAACTTTTTATTTTACTTTAATTTGAAAATTGTTTTAATCTTTTAACAATAATTCAACAAGATATTTTTATGTTAGCAATTTCAAAGAGGATAATTAATTTTACAAAATTTTAAAATCAACTATTTTTTTTGTCTTAGTCGTTAAGTTCTTTTGTAAAAGGGGCCCCTGGCCTCTAGATAACCCCCAACCACCCTTCTGCCGAAGCTGCCAGTAACACTACAGAAAGGGTTTTTAAAAAAAAATTAGAAAAATATTCAGGATTGTTGGGAGTTTTTACTAGAGTATAATCTGTTAATATATTATTATTTACAAACAGTCTTCAAGACAGACATGAAATTATTTTATTCATCAGCCTTTCTTTATATTTTTGCCTGGTGGGACGCATTCATTATCATCGTTGTCCTTTACACCCTGTGTTGTGTAGGGCAGCAACAAACTTCCTCCACTCATGTCTATTCTGGGCCAGCCGCGTCAATGATCCTCAGGTCTCGTGCATTGCTGGACGCATTGGGGAAATGATTAAATTGTTAAGCAACAAATTAACCTGCCACCCTTATAGCGCCCCCTATCGTCTTAAAAGGTGTTAACATAATGCAACCTTGCATAATTTACAAATCTACGAAAGTACAATTTACAATTTCTCAATTTGACAAATCGTAAGTCTACGAATTACATGAGAGCATCGGCAAAACTTGCATTTACATTTTACACTTGTCAAATTACGCATGGGTAGTTACAACTAACAAATTGTGAAAAAAAAAACAATTGACAAATTCTGGAATTAAGATTTACAAATTCATGTCTACATATGTACATTTTAAGAATTACAGTTTGAATTTTGAACCCGTTGGCTTTCCATATTATAAATGCACTTTTCTATTGTTTATGTACATGTATACGAGTGTATCTAGTGATTTGTTGAGTAAATACAGAGATGTTCAATATATTTCCAAACATAAAGCATGCTTATTAACAGTGGCGGATTTAAGGGGGGACGCACCCGCCCCCCCCCCCCCTTAAAATTGTCAAAGTTGACGTAAATCACAGTTTAGTCTAGAAAATGTTAATATGTTATTATATCTCTAACTACTAGTCAACAGAAACTCAGACGTTAAATCATTCAGATCAGTTAATTTCCGATTATATTGTTGTATGTAGTTACATGTTTATCTATTTTAGATGAATTGAAAGAGAAAATAATTATTTTAGAGAGAAAAACTTTGATTGAGGGCACATTTTTTTCCAAATCCAGCCTGCTACAAATTTCGTCTACCTTTCGTTTTTGGATCCATGTGAAACATTTTATTTCATTTTAGGGCATAAAAATATAAACAACAACTGAAATTAAATTTAATAAAGAAAAGGTAATAAATGAACAAAGGATTATAACACATAAAAACAATATTATTTTGGAGGTCCAGTGCAAAGAGGAGGAATTTGAGACATTCCGAGCCCGATCTAAATTGATTTTAAAGTATTACAACTCAAATACCAAAAACAAAGTTGTCCTCATAAAATAAGCGCATTGATACTTTAAAATGATTGTTGCTTTAAGAAAAATCACACCTTATAGTTACCCCCCGGCAATTATCAAGGAGACGAAATTTTTATCGTCCGAAAGAAATTTTCTGGAACCTCACTGGATTGGGAAACATGTATATCGTTTAACTGCACTTCGACTTACAAATATTGATGCATGTTTGTTCGATGTACTTCAAATACGATTTTTTCCTTGAAATAAAATTTATAGCGAGTGTCGCGAAGCGACGCTCGTAACTGCGAGCTCTAACGACAACGCCTGGGCGAAAAGAAAATTTGGACTACTGCACATTCATTCCATAGAATTTTTTCCCATAGTAATTTTGACCCACAATGCATCGCTTCGTACACAAACGCTAAAGCCACGTTCTCGTGAGAATAACGACAAAAGTCAAAAGAAAAAATATAACTGCCTTGATTTAATGAATTTATCTGTTTAATGCAGAAAAATAGTCATAAACTGATTGAAATCAGCCCTGTTCAGGCTTCGGTTTGGTAAAGCAACATGCAAGCAACATCATTTGACGTCAGAGTCTCAATCGGCAATCCTCGGCTGACTCCGCTACGCTCCATTCTACGTTATGTGCGAGGTACGAGTTATACGAGGAACTCCGAGTGTCAGAGTCTTAGACGCCACCGAATTTCACTTGCGGTTTGACGAGTACGATCTAAATGAATACAGAAGTATCTGCACTCAACTTAACGGTCGCACCGTAAACATATTAAATAATCATGATAACCAACTGAACAAAATTGAACTGCTTAAAACGCACATAGAACAAATAGTATATCAAATCTTGCTCTAGAGATAATGGTGAAAGACCAAATAAACACAACATGGAAAATTTTTATTCTTTCATATGAAATACACGTATTCAATTTCTCTTAATTTTTTGTGTTTTCACGCAGGCGGTTTCTTATAAATAGTTTTCGATAGGCCAGAATTTAGCAAGACTTATTTCCCTTGGTCGCCATACTGGAGGTCCAAAGGCTCATATTCCTTCATTGTTCAACCATTTTAAAAATTTTATATTTGCTATTTTGAAGTAGGAATCATTATTTTTCTGAAGTATTATTTAAAAAATATTTAATAAAGACTGTCCACCAAATATTTCTGCTACATCCTCCTTTACTTGGTAAGACAAAGAGGGGAGATCATCGAGTCGACCTCCAATTTGGCGGCCAACGGGAAGTAACTTTTGCTAAAATCAGGTCTTCCGAAAACTATCTATACGGGCCGGACCTTTTCTGATATAAGGTTACCTGAAATCTTATGGTATAAGCTAGGTCCCCCGGACCTTGAAGCAAGGCGGACCAAATGTTCGCAGGTGAGTTAAGGCTATGTATGGAGGTTTCTATGCAAAAAATCTAATTAAAACCCATTCCACATTATAACGTCTTATTATGACGTCATGTACGTATTACATAAGTTTACAAGGAACATCAACAAAATTGCTTTGGCGCAAGGGCATACCATACTTTGTTTTCCAGAATCAAGGTATTTAAAGAGAAGTAGGGTATTCCTAGGATTTAAGAAATTGCAGCACATATGTCGACACTGGAAAGGTTTCGTTGCTATATGAACAGTTTTAAGGTGTTTCCACCCTCACTATTTGAATGGTTCAAAGTACAAAAACTGTATTTATTTTCATTTCATATGCTTTAAATTTTCCAATTTTTGAAAAAAAATGTATAGATCATCACATTATTTAAGACGTCAAACATAAATAAACAGAAGTGTTTGTCAACATAAAAAAAAAATCGCACATTTTTTGTAAACAGTATTATGAAAAATATGTAAAAACTGCATGGTTAAAATGCATAATTCTGATGCTGAATGTACCTAAATACTTCCTACTAATAATACTTTTGAAATGTGAATATCAGGGAAACTATTTTACATTAGAAGTACAATAAAGCAAATGCCTGAATGAAGAGACCGTAGAAGGAGTTATTGCCCTTGTCAACATTTTTTAAAACTTGAATAATTAATTAAATAAAGAAAATATGCATTTTTAAAATTCTTTTGTTTAACAATATTTATCATTACACCTATTGTAAAGCATTCTTCCAAAGGTATTGTTCTATTAGGTATGGATTTAAACTAATTACAGTTTTTACAAAAACCTATGACATCATAGGAGGGTAGAATTACCTTAAGATGAAACAAGGTAAAAATTCAGTCCAATGTAAGTTTCCTAAATTTTTTATCGATTGAGAAAGTGCACAGGATTTGTGCAGCAATTTTAATGATTTTTAGAATATTCTCCTTAGTAAAATACATGTTTTATTTTAAAATGAAAAGGATATGCCCTTGCGCCGACGTTGTTTTTTTAAATGTGTTTTCTTACCTTGAATGGGAAAGAATTAAGACGTCATAACATGACGTCATAATGTGTAATAGCTTTAACATGATGTGGATACTTTTTCTGTAATATGTATGAATATGAAAATCTATTTGAATTTTCTCCGTGCATAAAATATACAACTTAAGCATTTTCATTAACTAATTTGCATTGAAATGTCCATATTTGGCCTTAATTAACTCACTTGCGTTATGCGGCAGCAGAGGTTTAAATCCTGGGGGAAAACAGGACATATGATATCATATGTCCCTATAAAGACCAATAAAGGATGGCATTCGTTCATTTGAATTCTTATGTGACAACACTGTGACAAGGCGAGATAGAAACAAGAAAGGTGAGTCTTGAAATTGTCCTTTTGTTCTTAAAAGTTTATAATGCTTCACTTCATGTTAGGACTTATATCAGTAGTTTACAGGTAGTTAAAACAAATACTTTTGATGTTCACCAAACCATAGCCAACATCAGCAGGTATTTGTATTTAAAATACAAATTTCTCATTAAATCTACCTTCTGGAGCGTTTATGTACAGTAAAAATCGGTTATAACGAAGTCACTGGGACCACAGACACTTGGGGAAAGGACCTCCCCCCCCCCCCTTTCCATTTTTTCTTTTCTTTTTAAATCTGGAGTTGAGTCGCCTTTTCCTATTTTTGTATTCTAATTATACACTATATATATATTATCAATAATGCGACTCTTTTGTCTCTATAAGCTGTTTTTAAAAATATCGTTTTCGACTAATATATAAAAAGAGAGAAGGCTTGCAATTCTTTTCTCGTCATCCGCCTCACCTTAATTTCTACAGTTCTGCAGCTAATTTTGTACGGTGTACGTCTCTCCATCTAGCTGTCTGTCCGTTGTTTGCCCGTCTGTCTGTTTGCAAACATTTCAAATTTTCGACTTCTTCTCAAGAACCACTTGACCAATTTCAACCAAACTTGCTACAAAGTATCATTGCGTAAATAACAGGATTCAATGCATAAGCAATACTACCGGTGTTCCCCTACCAGCAAGTGTTCCCATTTAGTTCCCATTTAAAATGAAAATGCCGTAATTCCGTCCAAAATCATTGAATTGGAACATAAAGCAAATTATTTTGATCTAGACTTTAACTCATCAAGATATATAAATGCACGTACCAAAAAATTAGCTAAATATCTACAAGCGTTTACGAAAAACAGCGAAAACCGTTAAAAATTAAATAAGGCCCCAATTCACACAAAAATCATTGAAAAGAAATTAAATCCAAACTTGATCTGTAAATCGTCAAGATATACTCATCTACCAAATATCAGCTCAATATCTACATAGTGTAGAAAAAATTGCGGAGAACCAAGTGGCAGACTGACACACAGACAGATTGATAGACGGACGGAAAACAGACGAGGAAAAACCTAATGTCCCTTCCGGTTTCACTGGTAGGGGACTAATAAGTATCTGTTTCAATCGATCCAGTCTTGATGCTTATTGAATGCTATATATGGTGTTACTGCATTTATTTCCTTTTTAGCTGATCATTGACAAACTTGTTCCAAATTCATTCATTCACCCACGATGTTGAAAAGCATAACATTTTTGCTCCTGCTTTCATCCACACAAGGTAAAATAATAAATGGTATTTTGGAGAAATAAATCTCAAACTTTTATATTCTGTGCAAAATGTGTCGAATTAAAGCTAAAACAAGTAAAAATTTCGAGATCGCTACATTTGAACATTCTTGATATTAGTATTTGATTAAAAAAAAAGATGTGTTTGTGAAACACTGATGCCTCCGAATGGCAACATAGCAAAGATTAAAGTTTTCTTAAATGCAAATTTAATATATTGGTACCAAAATTAGGGTATTATCACTGGAAATACAATTGTGAATATAAAAGTAAGCCAAGGTAAAAGTTTTTTTCATAAGTACAGAAATTTTCAGGGTCATTGGTATCCAATGAAAGGTCTTGCCTCAAAAAAAAATACATATGTAAAGTATGGAAGCCCTAGCCCTAACAGTTCAGAAGGTATGGCCAAGGTTAAAAAATTTTAAAAGTAGGTCAAACACCAAGGTCAAGGTCAAAGGTCTTGTATCAAATGAAAGGTCTCGTCACAAGAATTAAATATGTAAAGTATGAAAGCACTAGCCCTAATTCTTTTAAAGTAATGGTCAAGGTTTGCTTTTTAAAAGAAGCTCAAACTCCAAGGTCAAGGTCAAAGGGTCAAAGTTCTTGGTATCCAATGAAGGGTATTTTCACAAGAATTACATAAGTGAAGTATCAGATCACTAGCCCTTAGCATTCAAAAGTTATGGCTAAGGTTAAAGTTTTTTTCACAAGTACGGAAATCTCCAAGGTCAAGGTCAAAATATCAAGGTTGTTGATAACCAATGAAAGTTCTTTCAACAAAGAATACATATGTAAAGTATAAACGTCCTGGTATCTACTGTTAAAAAAATATAACCAAAGTAAAAGTTTGGAATTTTTGTGTATAAGTGGGGCAAACTCCAAGGCATCTTCGCTAGCCAAGGGTTTTCGGTCCGCAACGCTCACCATTAACCCTTGGACGATATGCATTTTAATACGCCGGTCACATATAGCGCCATCTGTAAATTCTTCAGAAAGAACGTGATTCTGGTTGAAGCAAACAGCCAATGAAACGATAGCTTTTATGTATGTTTCGGTAGAAAATTATACACAATATGGCGACTTCCATTGAAACAACATATGGAATACAAAAATTAAATTCTTTCTAACAAGAAGCGATATATACTTTAACGGACAGACGTGGTGTGTTCATAGCAACGAAAACGGATTTACACATGCGTTAGAATTTCCTCGAAAACTTCTTAAAAGTTGTAGGCCGTAAATTAAAAAAACAGTTATTTCATTGGTCCACGGTCGGCTACAACTCTCCAATGAAAATTGACCGGCGTTTTACAATGCATATCGGTAAAAGTTTTATGGGGAGCGAAGATGACTCAAGGTCAAAAGGTCAAATTTGGTGGTACCCAAAGAAAGGTCTTGTCACAAGAAATACACAGTCATAGCTTCACTAAATCAAAAGTTATGGGCTAGGTTAAAGTTTTTGCGGACAAACAAACAGACAGTTAGACAGGCAGAGAGACAGCTAGACAGACGGACGGACACGACAAAAACTATATACACCCGAAACTTAGTTTACGGGGGCATAAAAATATTTTTTAGGGTGGTGGTTGAAATCAAAGGTTTGTTACCAACACGTTGGGTGTTTCAGCAACGCAAAGCCATTCCACAATGCATGGTTAAAATTACCTCAGTCACCAAGTACTATTGATACCACCTTTAACCTGTACACCAGACAAAACACGGATACCGCCCAGATCCTGAATCCTTATGATACAAACACCGTCTCCAGTTCACACTTTGATTCCAGTCTGCCGACAGTTTTTATTACCCACGGATTCCAAGATACAGCTAAATCTGGATGGCCACTGGATATGAAAGACGCCCTTCTACAAAATGTTGGTAATTTTTAGCAAATAATCATATTCATGCCTTTTATTATTGAACAATTCTGTTAAACCGGAAGTACCCCTGTAACATCTGTTAGTAACGTGTTCTCAACTTTAAATGGGTAAAATAAAGCTTATTCTAACGTATTCATAATTCTCTAATGTAAGTCTGTGGACAAAGCACAGCCATGAATTCATTCATAATCTATATTCATCTATTCAATATTAGTTTGAATTTAAGCATGACTATAATACGAGCAAAGCGTTTGTTGAACTGTATTATTATCATCTGCTGAATTTATGTTTTTGAATTGTTCTCATAATCAATATCATCGTCCATTGAGCAGAAAATATGTTGTAGCAAATTATTCGAGCTTACCTTAAATTAAAGGAGATCTTTTTAAGAACTGGTACTTACAGTGAACGAGTCCAAAGAAAATTGATTTTGTCCACAGATATTACAATAAGTAGTCGTATTTCGTATTTAAGTAGTAAGAAATAAGTAGTATTTTAAAAAATAAATATATTCTCTTTTAGGGAGACTTGAATGTGATAGCTGTTGACTGGTCGAAGGGCACGGATGGATTACTTTACTTTCAATCCGTCGCCAATACTCGCCTGGTTGGGGCCACTATTGGAAACATGATAAAAACTTTACAAGATAGCGCCAGCTTATCTGTAGAAGAGGTCCATCTTATCGGTCACAGTCTCGGTGCCCAAATCATGGGGTACGCCGGGGACTGGGTGGAGGGAATTGGCAGAATCACGGGTATGTCATAAATAGAAAAGTTAACGCAGCACCTCTTACTTCAAAACTATTTATTAAAATTCAATTCATATAACATATTAAAATTCAACAATGTAAATTTTTTAACATTCAACGAAAAAACTCATTTTACTGCTCAAAAATCTACAAAGAAGCCAGATTTATGAAGGACTATTTCTTTTCGGGGAAAGGATATTTAACAGAAAATTCTGCAAATCTGCACATTTATTAAGTTTAATATCGTGGAACTTTAGCCTCACATACTTTTACTTGGAGAATATTTTCCGTTAGGACATTGCTAGGCATATTTAATATAGGTCTTAATTTATATTTTTAGAACAAGTTTTACACTTTCCCTCAACAAAAATTGCCAAAATATAAAGATATGTGAAAGAAGTCAAGATAAAATTTACACCATTTTTCGCCTGAAAATCACATATTTTGACCAATATTTCAAAATTAACAACTCTGACCCCAACCTTTTCTTTCATTATTTTAAACTACTCAATACTTGTGACTGATCAGCACTTAAGTCGTAAAAGGTTTGATATAAGAAAATGTTTTATTGCTCATTTAGTTTTTTGATTACTCTCAAACATGTTACTTTTTAGTGCAAAAAGGTGACACAAAAATTAACGCGCGTTAATTTGCAAGATTTTTTCAATAATAAATTTTATTCAAACCATTTTACGTAAAACAAGATTATATTTATTGCCATGGTTACATCTGATAAAATATGATAAAGGTTAAAGTAATTAACCAAAGAGTTAAAATTTAAGTGCAAAAAGGTCAACTAAATTGTACCGTAGATCAGTAAGGTGCACACTGACCCCATATTTTCGCGCGATTTTGAGTTACACTATATGAGTACTTATCAAAAATATACTTATCAAAAAATCCTTGATTTAACAAATTTCACGAGTGACATACCTTAAGTTTCCAACCCAGGTGGCAATGGAAATGTTAACGGATGTTTTAATAGAACCACCCTCCGTCATCTATAAAAATTATAGATTAAACTATACTAGCAATTAAAGTGCTCTCTCTCTCTCTCTCTCAGTACAAAACTTGAACAAGATGTGTTTGTGAAACACTATGCGCCCGACGGCAACAAAGCTCCAAAATACTATTTTTAGCATATACATGTAGGTCACAGTCAAGGTCACAAGGTCATTGATCTTGAAAGAACTTTATAAGTGGAGTATGCATACCAAATATGAAGTCTCCATCTCCTATGGTTCAAAAGTTATGGCGAAAGTTCGAAAAAGCTGATTTTATTTGCATATAAGTTACAGTCAAGGTCATAAGGTCATTGACACTGGTGACATTAGAAAGAACTATATTAGTGAAGTACGCATACCAAATATGGAGTCTCTATCTCCTATGGTTCAAAAGTTATGGCGAAAGTTCGAAAAAAGCTATTTTTAGCATGTAGGTCACAGTCAAGGTTGCAAGGTCATTGACACTGGTATCTCTTGAAAGAATTTTATTAGTGGAGTATGCATGCCTGACATCAAGTCTCTATCTCTCAAGGTTCAAAAGTTATGGCGAAGGTTAAAGTTGACAACAGACGGACAGACAAACAGATAAACAGACAAACAGACAGGACAAAAACAATATGCACCTAGGATCTATCGATCCAGGCGCATAAAAATAAATATATAGATGTCACTTTTGAATTTCAGGATTAGACCCAGCTGGCTTTTGTTATGAAAAGTATGACAACAAAGTGAAACTAGATCCCTCTGACGCTAATTTTGTTGACGTCATTCATACCAATGGAGGCTCGCTGGAACAATTGGGTAAGTAAAAATTATATAAACACTTCATAAGAGGAAAAAATATTTGATTTTGTTGGCTTAAATCATATTTTTGTATTGCATAGCTTTTGGAATCAGAACACCAAATGGGCACGTTGACTTCTATCCAAACGGGGGTAGTCATCAGCCTGGATGCACGAACGGTGCGTGGCAGGACATTAAGTATTTTCTTGAAGGAAAAATCAAAAGTACGTACATTGAAGTCTCCGTTCTCGCAATAACCACCATTTCATTAACATCAAATCTTAAAAATAAAATCTACATTTATAAACACTAAAATATTCTTCTTTTTCACAGAGATTGAAAGGAACATTGCATGCAGCCATGACCGAGCAGTGTACTTGTTCATCGCGTCCATCCATTTTTGTGAATTTAAAGCATACTCCTGTACAGGGGGGTACTCGGACTTCGAACTGGGCGAGTGCAGGACATGTGGAAATGGCTGCAATAGAATGGGCTACGATGTCGATACGAATGTACACGGCAAATTTTACCTGCAAACAACCGCTGATCCTCCCTTTTGTAAAAGAGACTAAGTCTGGAGTTTACTTCCCCGCTTTATTTTATTATGTAGGCCTTTCAACTAATTTTCAAGTTTTAAAAAACATTTAATAGATCGATTTATATGTATGTGAAATTCTCAAAAAAAAGATTGTAACCTACACATACCTTTAATTCAATCATCAAAAAGAATTTAAATATTATCAATAGTGATATGTACGATACAATCTCCCGTGCAGAGTTGCCGTTCGTTTCTCATTCAGGCACTGTGAGCCGATAGCAGAGGATGATGTACGATATTGTATCGGTATTTTAAGGAAAGGAAACTCAATTGTAAAAAAAAAAACAACCAATTAAGTGTAGATTTGTGAGTCATCGTAAATAAGACTGACATAGAGGCTGCTTCAACTGGTTTTGTTATGTACACGAAAGGGTTGACCAAAACAAGGAGAAAGTCTTCACGCTTCCTGACGTAACGATATCAAGTGAATAGGGATCTGACTACGGTATATTCAAGATTTTTAATTCTCTCTGACAGTTGTTATGAAGAAGAAAATATAATGTCATGTTATCGTTCTTAATGTCTAACCCTAGCGGCAGTAAAAAAAGCCTTTAAGTTATAGAATGCTGTACTTGTAAACAGAATAAATCTAAGAGCATTTAACTGTTCGTTGTTATAGTTGTGTATTCTGCAAATGAAAGCAAGGCTTAGTGTTCAGTCTTGCGAATTTTTCTGACTGAAGAAAACGATTATTGTCGCCCACGTTGCGCAGTGGTTTGAATGTCTGCTTTTAAGTCGCGGAGTAAGGAGCTGATCCTTACATCGCGGGTTCGAATCCACTGCGGGACGTTAATACCAGTTCTTCGAATGAGACTGTAGAAATCTGGGTCCCGTGTCGCAGTAGTTGGCACGAAAAAGATTTTTCAATGTTCATTGTCCCTGAGTACCAAATATTGGTATATAAATAAATTTGCAGCCCTCAAGCGGCATCTCCATTTGAGTAAAAAAAAAATTCTCGAGAGACAAGAGGGATGTTAAACACATAACAAACAACCAACAAACGAACAAATCCTGTTTTAATCGACCATGCAATAAAAATCATTATGAAATCAGAAGATGGGTGAACAAGGTGTGCATAATGCCTATATCTTTATATAAATAAAATTCATTTCTTAAATTGTGAATTAGGTTTTTAACGAGGTTGGCTCCTTATATTTAAAGTCTTTAACTTTTTTGTAAAGTATAGCTTTAAAATTAAAAATCAAATCAAAATATGAGGGTCTGTGACAGTGTGCTTCTTTTTGCGCTACGGTACATTTAATATGACCTTTGTGCACTGAAATTTGTGCCTTTATCAAAAATTACATCTTTGAATTTTTCCCTCCAATATTTTTACACAAATGAAGCATGGAACAAAACAAATTATTTTTAAAAGGACACTTTAAAATTGCTTCGTATAATCATTTGACCTTTCTGCACTCACAGAATGTGATTTTTCTGGCATTGAAAATTTAATAAGTAAAGTTGTCTTTAATATTCAGAAAAGAGCATCAAAAGTTGGGGTATATGATGTTAATTTGATGTAAATTTTTAGATATTATTAAAAATGTATCAATTTCATGTTAAAATTGGCTCAATTTATCCTGGTTTTTCAGAATATATTTACTATATTTGTCATAATTCGTCGAAACAATTCATAACAAATGATTTAAAAGATCACCGCAAAAACAGCTTTGCGTGCAACCCGCATGGAAAAATAGGAATCTAAAATTAACAGTACTGTATATAGTTCAAAAGGCTAAAATTGATAATTTCTTCTAAAAAACTTTCCGCCACAAAATATAGTTCCTGGCTTAATCCTACTTGAATGAAATTTAATTGCGATTTTTACATTGGATATACTTGTAGTTTATTTTGCATTGTAGAATCTAAATTCAATGTTAAAACTTAAAAATGATGGAGAATTTTAGAAATAAAGGTCCAGACCAAAATCGACTCAAAAGCACAGGATCGAATGTCCTAAAGGCGAACCGCCTTTAGGACATCGAACATCGAACCGATCCTGAGCTTTTGAGCAGCATATAGTCTAAACCTTCGTTTCTAAAACTTTGCATCATTTTAATTTAAGTTCTTACAATAAATTTGGATTCTGCTATGTAAATTAAACGAATTTTAATGAAAAACCTCAATAAAATTTCATTCCAATAGGACTAAGCCAGGAACCATATTTTAAAGCGGAAGGATTTTTAGAGTAAAATGATCAATTATCCCGTTAGAAGTATTTACAGTACTGATAAGTTAAGATGCCTATTTTAAATAATATTTTTCCATGGTTACACACAGAACTATTTTGAGCAGTGAAATGCTTTATGCTGGCATTGGGATATTTAATTCATTAATTTTTTTTTATCAATTCTATGGTCAAAAAATAGTAAATATATTCTAAAAGTCCCAGGAGCCAATTTTAACGTAAAATTAAAAATTTCTTAAATATCTTATTTCTTTACCTTGATATTTAAGATTGTAAATTTTGCTTGTCTAATTTTTATGCAAAAATAATTGATAATGCAACTTTTAAGCAAATATATGTCTATAATAATAGAAATTTATTTGGATAAAAAATATTGGACGGGAAAACTTGAAAGATGTGATTGATGATTAAAACACATTTTCAGTGCAAAAAAGTCATATCAAATGTATTTAGCACCAAACGAAGCATATTGACCCCCATTTTTGTATGTAAATACTAAAAATACCCAATGCTTTTAAGTATAAGGATCCAACCTCATTAAAACATGTTTGTGACATGACCCCTTGACTTAATGGATTAAGTATTTTTCGGAAAGATGTGAATATGTTGGCATTAGGAAAAATGGGTCTTTCCTCTTTGTTTTGCTAACCAAAAATGAATATTTTTACGTAAACGTCTAGGGTTACATGTGTTAGTCCCAGGAGCTATGAACAATAATTGAGTCAATTTAAACGTAAAATTAAAAATTTCTTAAATATCTGAAAGTTTACGCTATACTAGGACCCTAGATCACCAGCTCATTCACAACTATCAAACCTGTTTACTCCGCTACAAAATGTAGTGCATTGCAACCGTAAAGTGAAACTATATAAATCATACTACTCTATAAAGTCTTTCCAATCTAAAACAACAAACAGAAAACGTATTTTTTGTCAAAGGAATAACTATTTTATAATTATTAGAAAAGATACAGGTGGAGGGTAAAACCAAGCATATATGATAATATATTATATGTTCTACAGTAATACATTACGTTGGGTGTGTTGTGGTCTCCATTATAATATTGATATACCACGTAAGACAACAGTATCAATTTAACACAGTATCCAACCTCTGGTTTCCTTATTAATATACGTGTATATGAGTAGCGACCTCCTATCTCTGCATGCGTATGCAGATCTAAAAAGAAGGGGAAGGGGGGTATGTTCCCTCCAACGCTTGGACATTTCACTACTTCTTCCAGATATATACAATAATAGATGATAATGTGTAATTATTTGGTAATCGATTATATTAGGTGTCCTTTGGTCTTCCTTACGAGACGTCATACCTTAAAATGTGACCTTATCAGTTTTACACTTTAGTAAGCCTCTGGATATTATTGATCTTACAGAGTAATTTTCCCCCTGTCTAGAATAGTGGGAGATTGGAGTTCACACACACCCATTTCCCTTGAATTTACATTTGAATTTGGAGATATTGATTATTTTCTTTTGCTTGTCAAAAAACCAGGGTCTCAATTTAAAGTTTGGAATGGATTTGAAATGTAATTTTTCACACACCACACTTTTTAAACTATTGTCTCCTTACAACTTGTAAATGACCCCAGGTCTTCCAGGTCTTCCAAATGAGTCGCCCGCGTGGCGCGGTGTTTAGAGCGTCTGCTTTAGAGTCGCGAAGTAAGAAGGTGATCCTTACGTCGCGGGTTCGAATCCCACTGTGCGACGTGGAGACCGGTCCTTCGGATGAGACCGTATAAACCGAGGTCCCATGTCGCAGTAAGTGCTGGCACGAAAAAGATCCCTCCCTGCTCAATGGCCATGAGTGCCGAGTATAGAACAAAATTTGCAGCTCTCCAACGGCAAGTGGTGGTGTCTCCATATGAGTGAAAAATTCTCGAGAGGGACGTTAAACAATATACAATCAATCAGTTTTCCAAATGATTTACGATATAAGATTACTTCTGGTCTCTGCGATCATAAGCAACTTTATATGAACTTTGATATCCATTATGGTGTACAATATAGGGTAACCCTAGGTTTCCATATTCTATATTTGGAGACCAGAGGTAACCTAAAGTTTATATGAATAGGGAAGTCAGAGTTCCCCTGATGCTTAACATACCAGACGTCCCTTATGTTGTACATTATTAAGGAGACTAGAGGTCACATAAAGTTGTTTATGAATACGGAGACCAGAGATCCCCTTATATTGTTCATCATTGCAGACCACTGGTCTCAAAAAGTTGTGTATAATATGAATATGAGACTAAAGGTCACCTTATGTTGTACTGCCATAGGGAGACCAGAGGTCACCTTGTATTGTACATCATTAGGGAGACCAGAGGTCACCTTATATGGTACATCATTAGGGAGTTCAGAGGTCACCTTATATTGTACATCATTAGGGAGATCAGAGGTCACCTTATATTGTACTTTAATAGCTAGACCAGAGGTAATCTTTTATCTTAGATCATTAGGGAGACCAGAGTTCATCTTATATATTGAACATCATAAGGAAGATCAGAGCTCACCTTATTTTGTACATCATAAGGGAGATCAGAGTTCACCTTATATATTGTACATCATAAGGGAGATCAGATTTCACCTTATATATTGTACATCATAAGGGAGATCAGAGTTCACCCTATATATTGAACATCATAAGGGAGATCAGAGTTCACCTTATATTGTACATTATAAGGGAGATCAGAGTTCATCTTATATATTGTACATCATAAGAGAGATCAGAGTTCACCTTATATTGTACATCATAAGGGAGATCAGAGTTCACCTTATATTTTGTATATCATAAGGAAGATCAGAGTTCACCTTATTTTGTACATCATAAGGGAGATCAGAGTTCACCTTATATATATTGTACATCATAACGGAGATCAGAGTTCACCTTATATATTGTACATCATAAGGGAGATCAGATTTCACCTTATATATTGTACATCATAAGGGAGATCAGAGTTCACCCTATACATTGAACATCATAAGGGAGATCAGAGTTCACCTTATATTGTACATTATAAGGGAGATCAGAGTTCATCTTATATATTGTACATCATAAGAGAGATCAGAGTTCACCTTATATATTGTACATCATAAGGGGGACCAGAGGTCACCTTGTATTGTACATCATTAGGGAGATCAGAGGTCACCTTATATTGTACATCATAAGGGAGACCAGAGGTCACCTTATATTGTACATCATAAGGGAGATCAGAGTTCATGTGAAGCTGTATATGAATGCGGAGATATATTCACTTTATATATTGTACATCATAAGGGAGAGCAGATTTCACCTTATATATTGTACATCATAAGGGAGATCAGAGTTCACCCTATATATTGAACATCATAAGGGAGATCAGAGTTCACCTTATATTGTACATTATAAGGGAGATCAGAGTTCATCTTATATATTGTACATCATAAGAGAGATCAGAGTTCACCTTATACTGTACATCATAAGGGAGATCAGAGTTCACCTTATATATTGTACATCATAAGGAAGATCAGAGTTCACCTTATTTTGTACATCATAAGGGAGATCAGAGTTCACCTTATATATATTGTACATCATAACGGAGATCAGAGTTCACCTTATATATTGTACATCATAAGGGAGATCAGATTTCACCTTATATATTGTACATCATAAGGGAGATCAGAGTTCACCCTATACATTGAACAGCATAAGGGAGATCAGAGTTCACCTTATATTGTACATTATAAGGGAGATCAGAGTTCATCTTATATATTGTACATCATAAGAGAGATCAGAGTTCACCTTATATTGTACATCATAAGGGAGATCAGAGTTCACCTTATATTGTACATCATTAGGGGGACCAGAGGTCACCTTGTATTGTACATCATTAGGGAGATCAGAGGTCACCTTATATTGTACATCATAAGGGAGACCAGAGGTCACCTTATATTGTACATCATAAGGGAGATCAGAGGTCATGTGAAGCTGTATATGAATGCGGAGACCAGAGGTTCTCAAATATTGTACTTTATCAGAGAGGCCAGATGTCATATAAAGTTTAAAGTGTAAATCTTATATTGAACATCATAATGGAGACTAGAGGTCACATAGAGTTGTCTGAATACGGAAATCATTGGTCCCTATAAATTTTACAATATTTCCATTTCTATTTGTTTTCTCTGTGATAACTCTTTGTAAGTTAGTGGAGTTGATTTCTTCATAATTATGCCGGAATGTAAATTAGGCAAATCATAGATCATCATTGCAGACCACTGGTCTCAAAAAGTTGTGTATAATATGAATATGAGACTAAAGGTCACCTTATGTTGTACTCCCATAGGGAGACCAGAGGTCACCTTGTATTGTACATCATTAGGGAGACCAGAGGTCACCTTATATGGTACATCATTAGGGAGATCAGAGGTCACCTTATATTGTACTTTAATAGCTAGAGCAGAGGTCATCTTTTATCTTAGATCATTCGGGAGACCAGAGTTCACCTTATATGGTACATCATTAAAGAGATCAGAGGTCACCTTGTATTGTACATCATAAGGGAGATCAGAGTTCACCTTATATATTGTACATCATAAGGGAGATCAGAGTTCACCTTATATATTGTACATCATAAGGGAGATCAGAGTTCACCCTATATATTGAACATCATAAGGGAGATCAGAGTTCACCTTATATTGTACATTATAAGGGAGATCAGAGTTCACCTTATATATTGTACATCATAAGAGAGATCAGAGTTCACCTTATATTGTACATCATAAGGGAGATCAGAGTTCACCTTATATTGTACATCATTAGGGAGACCAGAGGTCACCTTGTATTGTACATCATTAGGGAGATCAGAGGTCACCTTATATTGTACATCATAAGGGAGACCAGAGGTCACCTTATATTGTACATCATAAGGGAGATCAGAGGTCATGTGAAGCTGTATATGAATGCGGAGACCAGAGGTTCTCAAATATTGTACTTTATCAGAGAGGCCAGATGTCACATAAAGTTTAAAGTGTAAATCTTATATTGAACATCATAATGGAGACTAGAGGTCACATAGAGTTGTCTGAATACGGAAATCATTGGTCCCTATAAATTTTACAATATTTCCATTTCTATTTGTTTTCTCTGTGATAACTCTTTGAAAGTTAGTGGAGTTGATTTCTTCATAATTATGCCGGAATGTAAATTAGGCAAATCATAGATCAAGGGCTAAGGAGACCTAATATGTATGTAAATCTCGTGCGCGTCTGTCTTTGTGTCTGACGCTAATGAGGCGTAATATACATGTAATTCTGGTGCGGCTGTCTTTGTGTTTGATGTCAGTGGGCGAGGACTATTCGAATTGATATGAGAGGCCTCGTGGAATTTAATAATCTTTGTCTACATTTTTAAAATATAAATTTACAATTTTATTTCACAATGAAATGGAAATATAAGGAATCACCGTCTAGTAGGGAGTATGCCAGAGACATCAACGATAGCTGGAAACGTGGGATAATTTATGCATACTCTATACTAACTAGATAGTTACAGTGATTCCTCAAGCATTTTGGAGGTCAGGGGCCACAAAGGCTTTTCTATATTGATACGGAGACTCGATGTAGGGAGACTTCTGGTCTCCTTAAAGATGTATATATTAAACACAACTTTATGTGACCTTTGGTCTCCCTAATGATATAATTATGATATGAGGGAACCTCTGGTCTCTGTATTCATGAACTCATGAACCAGAGGTAATAAAAAATGCATATTAAGGTGGCTCATTACATCCACAGTTTATTTTAGATTTCATTACAGCACCACTTATTATGTAGATGTCAAATATCCAAAACGAGGTATTGATATCATAAATATTTTTTAGAGAATTTTTTAGCTTTTGTCTAATTTTAGTGAAATGTTTTATTTCAAGTTTATTGTTACCAGAATTTCAGAACTTTCAGTGTCAAATGATGGGCATCTTCTTGAGACAAGTACAAACAGTGAAAATTACTCATAATACCTAATATTAATTTTATTAGAAAAAATAATTTTCTCCTAAAAAACAATTAATATCATTATCTTTTTAATCTGTGCACAAAACATTAAGAAAATGAGTTTTGAAGAGACAAGGAATGTATTTCAATGAATTACATATGACAAATTGAATGAAAAATGTTTAAACGAAATGAAAATGCCAGTTTAAAAAATATTTGGTATAAAAAGTCCACTTTCAAGAGTTATCTTTCCTAATAAGCCAAGACTCAAAACACTAAGGAACGTTTGAACATTACATCTAAAATTCAGAAAAAGCTTTAAATTGCCAGAGTATATATTTAAATCAATAAAGCAAATATATAAATTAACACCAACACAGTAAATAGTGCAAGTACTTTTTTAATTTCAATAAGGTTGTAGTTTAAACTCCCCCCATACAAACATGTCATTGATATAGCTCACTGATGCATAATATGAAATTGCACAATACTTGTTTGGCGAAGATTTGGCTGTTGATTTCTTTTGTTTCTGCTTAAAAGTAATCCTTCTTGGTCCATGCATAATGAATCCGTTACTTTGTTTTCACTGTTTATAACACCGCATGTTTGTTCATCTATTTTTAAAGCGCTTTAAAGGTTAGGGTCATATTATAGAGGTACCTGTACTAATCGTCCCCAGAGGGAATCGGTCGAAACAATGGAGGTTTATTTTTTTGTGTAGTACGTCATCAAAAAGTGGTGTAATGAGCCTCCTTAATGCGGAGACCAGAGTTAACCTTACTATCCATAATTAGGGAGTCCTCTTTTCTGTCCTCTCTTCTCCCTACTGATGTTCAACATAAGGTGACCTCTGGTTTCCCTACTGAATGATATAATAAGGGACTCCTCTTTTTCTACCTATTGATGTACATTATAAAATGACTATAATCATAACCCCTCCCACCCCACCCGTGAATCACAAAAAGCTTTGGATTGAATTTGTGAAATGACAGTCCATATCACATGTAAAAAGGAATTTTTAGTTTCACGGGGGGGGGGGGGGGGTAAAAATATTTTCCGTTTTCCATTGATTTCTATAATGAAAAACACAAGTTTTATCCAAATTACCTCTCTTTTTCCCCAAATAAGTGATGTTTACTGAAATTTCATTTAAATATCTATATAAATGTGCAATCTGTCATATATTTTAACTTTTGAAAATTCACTTTGAGGTAGGCGGGAGAAAATGCTATCGTTCGCAGTTCTTTCATTCAGTGGTATAAGAAGAGCTGCGGATAAGAGATGGGCACCCCAAAGCGTAACAGACGGACATACAGACATGTGCAGACGGATGCATATCCCGATTACTATGTACTCTCCCACTTTTCAAGGAAAGATATAACATGAAAAGAAAAAAAATCAAACCAACAGAGCGTATCAAAGCTTTGGAAAAACGGTTAGACACGTGATATCGTGTTTCCTTTTAAAAGAACGAGAAAGTTTGTCATTCGTTCATTTTGGATTGCGTGTGACAAAGCAAGAAGGAAAAAAAAAGAAAGGTGAGTATTAAAAGTCGTTTTTTTGTCTTAAAATGTTATATGCTTCAATTCAATTTTGAACTTGCATTGTATCGCTCGCTGAAATTATCAGGTCCCAAGATTTTTGATAAACTACATACATTATTAAAAGAATAACTGAGTCCAAATTCAACAATCTACTTGTATATAGAATTATACTAAACTTCCATACTGTCTGCTTTATATTGCTTAATGTTGAAGTCACTCTAAATATCAAAAAGTTTGATAAATAGAATACAGTTTTGTTAAATATTTCACCTTAAATTTCGGAATCAAGTGTTCGATAAGTAAACTTGGCTCTTTTCACGCATGCTGCTCAGTGGTTACATGGGTTATCTCATTCTCTATCCAGAGTTGTTCCCGCTACGTTCCCACATGTAGTGAGCCTAGCGGAAGACAACTCTGGTTAGAGAATGGGGTTATCTAGAGCTCAAACATCCTGTAGTTGCAGATAATTCATATGTCCAACTGTGTGATTTAGATTAAACCTACAAATTGTGAGTGGTGGCACAAAATAAATACGTTAACTTTACTGCTCAAAGTGTTCCAGGTGCTAAAGTGCCCAGTACAGGTCAAAAATTGCAGCTGGTATCTAAACAGAAAAGCACAGGTACCTTCCCTCATCCGACAGTCAACCCCGGGGCTTGTTGGACATTTTTTTCACAAATTATATTTATTACACTTATTAATCCCCTGGGTTGAATGGGGGGGGGGGGGGGGGGGGTATCCTGTCCACAAGTAACTGTGCAGAAAAGGGAAATGATAGTGCTCACAGTTTTGATTGATCGCTAAGATGCATTGTACACGTATGTTTTAACTCCTTTTATTCAGGTCAAAGAGTCTCAGTCTCTCTCTCGATACAAATTATGTATCTTGATTCAGGTACTCAGTATTCAAACGTATTTATATATATTTTTGTAAAATACTGATGCTTAAAAGTTGCAATTGTTAACTGATTGCTCTTTTATAATTATATACATGAGGCAATAAGCAATAAACATTGCTTTTTTTTAATTTAAGCAATGGGTATTTTTCGTCAGATAGTAGATAACCACAGTATTACTGAAGTCCATCCGTTACAATGAAGTGTAGATAAATTGTTACTCGTGTCCAGTTTATCTTTCTTTGATCATGTTTGGTTTTAATTCAGTTGATCATTTAAACAAACAACTTAATTGTTGTAAACAGTTAATGAGAGTACGATCACGTATTTACATAGATTCAATTATACTTACTGGACTCGGGTATTTCAGAGAAATTTTTATAAAGTTGATTGCCTAAAAATGACGGTTTCTGTGGAAGTTTTTGGAGATGTATACAATTTTAATGAAATAAGTAAGGGTGGGGGACTACATATTGGAAGCACCATATTTAAATTTCAAATGGATTTGTTGAAATTTTAAAAAGTTACAGACTTTTAAGGGTTTGACGTAGTTTAATGTACAAAACGACTTGACAGTTATACGAAATGTGTAAGTGGGTTATGTAAGTTTAGCTGCTACATTAATTCCCGTACTAGCAAAGAAAGATTTGGTGGGGGTAGAGCAAACATTTTTAACGGGGGACACTATCAACTACTAAAAATTCCTTGACAAGGAAAAGAAAAAAAAGGATCATCAGACGTTATTATTGATATATATCATGCTAATAAATTACGGGAACACATATAATAAAATGCATAAAGTACATGTAGTTAAGTTTTCTATATATCGGCAACATTTATTATTGAGGGAACACAAGCATAAAGTACATGTAGTTAAGTTTTCTATATATCGGCAACATTATTAGGGGCACGGCCGACACCCGGTTCCTACGGACATGGTTCTTCATGGACAGATTAACTGCAATGGTCTTCATTAGAAATAAAGGAAATAATATTTGACTTGCACGAGTCTTTTTACACATTTTTATTAAAATAGAAAAAATGGTGTTATGACAATAAAAGAAAGAAATGTGTTCTTTTTAATTTTATTTCAGGTATCTCAATATGAGATCACATAAATTATGGAATATTTTTTACTGCAAAACGTTCATTTTTTTTCAATTTATTTTTAAACCGCGTCCTTTCTTTTAGTTGCCATACGGGAACATTACTCCATTGAAACAACTTTCGTTGAATATAAATATACAGTTTTTTTGGGGGACAAACTGCGGATTCATAAAAAAAAAATATCTGTGAAACGTGCATTCTTGACATTTTCTGGTAGTGTGCTATATGATGTTAGAAACTGCATTTATTATTTCTTTTTCAGCTGGTCGTTGATAAGTTTGTTCCATATTCGTCCATGATGTTGAAAAGCATAACACTTCTGCTTCTGCTTTCATCCACACAAGGTAAGAAAAATACAAGTGTATGTCAAATAAGAACTAAGTACAAGTGTATGTCAAATTAGAACTAAATACAAGTGTATGTCAAATTAGAACTAAATAAGCATAAATTATTTGATCATTCTTGATGCATGTATTAGTATCTGATGGAAAAACAATATTCTTCTAGGGTGGCTTTTCAAACCGAAGCCAAAGCAGGTTTGTTACCCAAACATAGGATGTTTCAGCAACGCACAGCCGTTCAACAATGCAAAGAGAACCTTGCCCCAGTCTCCGAGTACTATTGATACCACCTTCAACCTGTACACCAGACAAAACACGGATACCGCCCAGATCCTGGATCCTTATGATACAAACACCGTCTCCAGTTCACACTTTGATCCCAGTCTACCGACGATTTTTATCACCCACGGATTTCAAGACACTGCTAAATCTGGATGGCCACTAGAGATTAAAAACGCCCTTCTACAAAATGTTGGTATTTTTCTGCAAAAATTCATATTAATGCTTGTCAATAAGTATAGTAACATTTCACTGGAGGTACTGTGTGCACTGAACTCACTAAATGATACAACCCGCCTCCCATATGATTATAATTAATGGCCAAGCCCATGTTTTGCTCTGGGAGACCCGAAATAAGTGTCAGGTCAAAAAGTAAAATAGAAGGAACAAAATGGCATTATATAATGAAGAGTCTGTGAAAGGATAATTAAATTTCATTCAGTGGTGTAAGAAGAATTGCGGATGAGAGATGGGTATCCCCAAAACATAAAACATAAAGTATATCGTAGTATTGTGTTCTCAAATCCAAATGGGGAAATAAATAAAAACTACATGATTACGTAGAAATATATTTATTTCGAGCTGTCAGAAAAATTCAGAGACGTGTCCAAACGCCGGTTCTTTCCTTGTATGGGCCATAAACAGAAAGTTTTCACTACGAATACGTATTTTTTTAATTTATATTTTTCAGGGAGACATGAATGTGATAGCCGTTGACTGGTCAAAGGGCACCCAAGGAAGAATTTACCGTCAGTCGGCCGCCAATACCCGCGTGGTGGGCGCCACCATTGGGAACATGATCAAGGTTCTACGAGACAGCTTCAGCTTACCTCTGGGACAGGTCCATCTTATCGGACACAGTCTCGGTGCCCAAATCATGGGGTATGCAGGGGACAGGGTACGAGGAATTGGCAGAATCACGGGTATATATTTATTCGTTTACGGCTATATCATTATGATTCATATTGGGATGAAGATATTTCAAATCATTTTACATTAGCTCTTGATTTCTGTTCAAAAGTAAAGTGCACATATCTTTTTTCATGTTATATGATGTAGTTGATCAATCTTCTAGTATATAAGAGCTCTTTCTTTTCTTTTTCACAAATATATATGTAACAGTGTCTATTTTAAGGGATACAATGAGATATTGGTCTTGAATTTTAGGACTAGACCCGGCTGGATTATATTTTGAAAAATTTGACACCAAGGTTAAATTGGATCCTACTGACGCGAATTTTGTTGACGTCATTCATACCGATGGTGCCTCTCTGCTGGAAATGGGTAAGTAACAAATCGGGAGAAATTCATGGAGAGAGAATCTGAAATGGTTGGCTAATGTTTTATTTTTTGTCACATAGCTTTTGGTATCAGGACACCAAATGGACATGTTGACTTCTATCCAAACGGGGGCACAAGACAACCCGGATGTAAACGTAGTCTATGGAGCAACATTCAGAATTTCTTCCAAGGAAAAATGGGAAGTACGTACCAGTATTTCTTGCTGTTTCATCTTTTTTCCTCTGTGCTTTACGAATTTCTATCGTATATTTTTTATACGTTTAGTGCCCTAGTTCTTGCAATAATCACCGTAATGTGATCTAAAGGGTTTATTCACTTTGCTTAATTTCTTAAAAATGCAACTTTCTTCAAACATATAATCATTGTTTTGACATGAAATTAATCTTAAAACTTGTCCTAATAAAGTGATTAGTTTATCATAAACACTAACGTATTTCTCTTTTCAGAGATTTCATCAATCATAGCATGCAGTCACATGCGGGCGATCGACTTCTTTACCGAGTCCATTAATTCGTCTTGTGAATTTAAAGCCTATCTATGTACGAGTTACTTGGAATTTTACAGTGGCAAGTGCAAGTCATGTGCTAATGGATGCAATAGAATGGGTTTCCATGCCGATAAGAATGTTCATGGCAAATTTTACCTGCAAACAAACGCTGCTCCTCCCTTCTGTAAAATTTAAAGCCAGAGGTTGGAATGTGCATGACATATCCGTGTTATGATTTGTTTTTGGTGTTTAAGAGTTATAGCACACAAAATAAAATGAAGAAAATTATGTTGCTTTTTGTCGTACATATTTTATAAGAAAAGGCACATAATAGGGACAGGTAACCAGGCTATCGAGAGCGGTAGCAATGATAAAATGAAGTGTTATCGTACAGTCTATCCACAGTAGTTTTCCCAGAATGCCCGACCGTGACACCGAGCATGCGTATTCCAGAAATATGCACAAAAGTAGTTGCTAGAGCTCGAGAGAGCTGGCAAAAAGACTGAACACAGTTTTCTCTGTAATGATTTATTGTTTGAGATGGGACCAGGCTAACACTCTCGAGCGCTAGCAACTACATTAGTCTGTATTTCTGGAATACGCATACTGGACTTTACGATCGGGCATCCTGAAAAAGCTACCGCACAGTGGATAGACTGTACGATGATAATTTCGTTTTCAAGGACATGGGTATTACATGACGTGAGATAAGCCCATAGCGAAACATACATGAAGGTGAAAAATTAAATCTCAATTATATCAAAATTTTCCTTAAAGCTGACATGAATTCTTAAAAACGCAACATTTTCATCTATGTACGACTTGTTTCATACCAACTATAGCCGTATTCCGCCATATTTCTTTCAGATACCTTGTCTCATTGTAACGATATATACCCAAAAGCGCTCGTTACAGTTGAATGATTTTTTGGTGTGGGTATCGACTTGTGCACATCTCCGATGGTAAAGCATATGAGAACACATGAGGAGATCAAGACATTTCAAAACCACAATAAACAACATAATAATCATATTTCTGAATAATAATTGATTTGAATCAAAAGAAAAAATGCAAGTTTGGTGAGAAATTTAGATGCACGTCACGCATACGTTTTTTTTCAGGGCGCCAATTTATGCAGAATAAACTTGAAATAAAAAGCAGTAAAATCTGCAGACACATTTGAAATTATATCATTTGAATGGAACAAAACAACCAACGTCTTTGATTTGCAGCCCCTATGCAATTGGTGCATATAGAGAAAACGCCTCGAACGCTATAAACGTACCCATACCTGGTAATAAGGTTACTGCATCCGTTCGAAGATGTGCACAAGTCAAGTGATATACACCCTGAATTCCATTTATTGAAATATGCATCACAAAAAAGAAATGAACTCCGTAAAAGCTCAAAAGTAAACACACTGTCATTACTCCGTACAGACTAGCAGGCCGATACACTTAGTCCGTGCTGATCAGATTTTGGTCAGGGAAAATATCACAAGTGGAAAGATAAGTTATTTGGTATTTGCACGGCTGAAGGGGGGGGGTGTATTATAACTGCTGTTCATAAGCTATGATTGTGAATTGTCTATCTAAATGTAGTTCTAATATACATTCTATACAAAGTCATGTATACAGTCTGCAGTTGGTTTGCGTCGCAAAATTCATTTGTCAATTATAACTGATTATTTTAGTACTAATCTCAAATCTAAACCAAGTAATTTGATGTACGGTAATTATTTACTTCAAATCTTAAAAGCAGTTAACCAGAATACAATTTTTTTTATGTGTACATAGATCTATACGTTATTCAACAGACAAACACAGGAAGAAATGCCATCCCCTGTTCAGATTGACATCTAGGCATTTGATTTTTAGGCGGGGGGGGGGGGGGGGGGGGTGCAAAAATAATTGACATGACCGTTATCTAAATATTCTTGGAAGACAGACATCTCTGCCGAATTCAGTTTTGAATTTTTTTTAAATGTGTCACTCCGACCACAAAGTATGTGCATTTTGAGGAATGTATAAATGTTTTATAATTATGTTGTTATAGAGATTCTATCGAGATTTCAGTATCCCTGCCTGATAGTCTCGCTATTTTTTTTTTTTATATATAAAAATAATTTCTGTAGGAGTATTTGGGAGATAATTTTAAAAGCTAGGGTAGGGATTCTTGACACTGGTTGAATACGGATAATTTTTATTTACTCTTTTGTATATTGAACTAACTCTCTCTCTCTCTCTCTCCTCTCTCTCTCTCTCTCTCTCTCTCTGTAACCATCCCTTAGGGCAATAATAGGTATAAGATCCTACGCACTTTCTGCTGTACCATTTATTAAGCCTTAGGACAGATCAAGGATTTTTTTTTGCAGGCGGGATGTCGAAACTTCATAAATTGAATAATAATTTAAATTTGGACAAGAAGTTAACCCAAACGGCCAAATTGAAAGAGAAACTAGAGGTATTGTGAGCAATGAGCTCACTAAATGATACCCCCGCCTCCCATATGGTTATAATGGCAAAGTCCATATTTTGCTGTTGTCGCTAAACCCAAAATACGTGTCGGATCAAAAAGTAAAATAGGAGGTGCACAATGGTAATATGTAATAAACCTAAGATTCTGTGAAAGTTTTAGTAAATTTCAGTAAGTGTTATAAAAGGATTTGCGGATAAGAGATGGGTACCCCAAAGCGTAACAGACCGACGGACGGACATAACTATAACTATATACCCTCCCACTTTTCAAGCGGGGGATATAATAAACGTGAAATATACATCACAGGAATGGGTACATTGGGAACTTTCTCAAATACCTTCTCAACGCATTGGCATCGGAAGCAAATTGAAAGTGAATGTGTGGGGGGGGGGGGGGGGGGGGGTAAGTGCAAAAATTTTTTTTTATACGTTCAAAAAATCTGAGAAGCTTAAAAAAAGGGGAAATGTCCTTTTCCAAAACACGAATATCACATTTCGTGTAGGGAAAGGGGGGGAGGTAGGTTCGAACTTCAGTAACAAAATTTTTCTCCAAACACCAACACTTTCCTCTTTGTTAACCTATACTGCGACTTGTCTGTGGAAAGTGTGTGTGTGTGGGGGGGGGGGGGGGGGGGGGGGGGGGGGTAAAAAAAAAAAAAAAAATTTTGGACAAAAAAAAAAAAATAAAAAAAAAAAAAAAAAAAAAAAAAAAAACTATCCCCCGGTTCCACACCTATGCTCAACACGAGTCGAACCTGAACCTGGGCAACAGACAAGAGAATTTTTAAAAAGCTAATTGTAGGTAGAATGTTGAATTCTCCCGGGGGTGGGGGTTGCTCTCTAATTCTATCTGCTTTTTCCAGTAATCGTTAATTATTTATGTCTATTAATTTAATTTACATTAAATTCTGGTCAGCGCAACTTCTTATAAACCACTGAACAGAGTTTTGTCGTACTTTCGAAATATTTATAGGAGTCAATGTTTGTCTAGATTTGCACATCACCAGGAAATTCCGAATTCTTTATTTTTTCGGGAATTTCCGCACTTTTACATTTAGATTTTGGCCATATCTTGAATATAAAGATGAGCAGTTTGTCAGCGCAATTCCTCATAAACCGCTGCACACAATTTCGTCAAACTTTGCAGATATTTAGGACACAATGTGCATAGATTTGCATATAACAAGAAAATTACGATTCCTTAATTTATTTTTTTTTTCTGGGAATTTCAGCACTTCGACTTTTGGGGGAGCGTGGGGTATGTTTTCATTCAATGTACATAAAATTATAAATAACTTTAAATCAAATTATATTAGGTCTAATAAAGCCAATACACAGTATTTATTTGATAATAATTAATCATAAAGAAATTTATATGTTTCAGACGTTTCCTTAAATTATTTTTATGAGAGTGTTAATATGCATGTTTTATTACACCCCCCCCCTCCTATCACAGGAAAATATCTTCAAAAGGTGAATGATTCGTAATAATGCATGCTTTATTATAAATTTAATGAAGTTAAACCATGTAATCATAAATTCTATTTGCAACATTTACAGACAAGAGTAATGTTTAGTTTTGAAAAAATCACTTGCATTTTACTGAGCTTTCAACCTTTGATATTTTCCCTGAGCAAATAAAATGATCGGCATGGGCCACGTGTGTCCAAGCATCTTTTACTGTTGAGTTAGCAATGGATTACTGAGATGCATTTTTCAATAAAAGTAAAATAGGATAATTCTTTCGACATGTGCACATCCCTGTAACGATAGCAGTATATTCAGGTAAATGTTTTATCACTGCGTTTGACGCGTTTTCTCGACCTGCATGGATTTTTGCTGTACATGAATGTATTCCGTGTAAGTGTATTTTCTATATTGCAGCAAATGCATTCAAAAATAATTTAATTCTCGGTATAGTTCTATTGTTTGGTTGAATTCTTACTTTTCAAACATGTATTTGGTCAGTTTATTCAGTTTATGGACTTCTAAAAACTGTGCTATCGGAGATGTGTACATGTCGACAGCCAGGCTAGAAAATCACTCAAGTGAAACAATTCTACAAGGCTATATATAGCAGGTACAGGTGGCCAAAAATCTTCGATAAATATGGCGGAATTGAAGAAATATGGCGGACAAGGGCGTTAGTAAGTCGTACAAAGATGAAAACTGATGCCTTTTTAAGAGTTCATGTCAGCTTTAAAGCTGAACACTACTCGTAAATAAGCATAGTCCGCCATATTTCTCGTTCTACAACGCTCTCCCTACAACTCGTATATAAGGAGCAGATCGCTAGTCAGTTCAATGTATTTTACTATAGAGATCTGATGAGTGCAGACGTATATCTTACAAAGCGTGCTACTCAATATCGATGAAATTATCAAATTTTACGTATTTTTTCCAAAACAGGACAAAAGTATCATGGAAAATACAGGTCAATACATTATTTACAAACAGAAAATGCACATAAAAACAAGAAATAAACGTAAAAAATCTAAGACCACGATAGGAGTACTACATGTCGGCCACGAGTTTCAAGTGTGCAATCGGGTGTAACGAAAGCGAGCGGTTTATATACCCGTCTGACAGTGCCTATTTATGAGAAGTGTTCAGCTTTAATATTTCATCTA
Source organism: Saccostrea cuccullata (assembly GCF_032062105.1). Taxonomy (NCBI): domain Eukaryota; kingdom Metazoa; phylum Mollusca; class Bivalvia; order Ostreida; family Ostreidae; genus Saccostrea; species Saccostrea cuccullata. Next base: position 13,638 of record NW_026926108.1, on the reverse strand, counting down.
ACATTAAAGTATATACTTTATGTAAAATCTCTACAACTTGCACAAATCTCATGAATGTTGAAGTTATTTGCCTATGAAATACTATACACACACGAAAGATGACAATACGAGTCATTTTTTCACACTATAACACTATTTTTCGATATGAGTGGGTCTTCTCTCCATTTTTTTGAGATTTAGTCCTCCGAGTTTGCATAAAAACATACATATTTTGGTTTCCAAAATTATGGAGGAATGACCCACTATACCTTAAAAATATTATTTTATTACATAACTTTCGTATCTTTTCAAGAAATACTTAAGTCAATGGTCATGTCACAAACATGATTTAAATGCCACACTTCATCAGGACTTGTGTAGCGTAGTGGTTAGCGTGCTAGTCTCAACAGAGCATGCAACTCAGGATTTTTATTGCCAGGGGGTTCGAACCCAATGGATACCACATTATTTTTTTTTTATAAAAGAATAAATTTTAATAAAAAAATTTCCTCAAAACTTTTTGTTTATCATGATTTCATAAAAAACAATGATAAGAACTTTACTCTAAATACTAAATTCACAATTTGAATATGATTTTATATGTCTGAAGCTAGTGGGCTTTCCGCGCTAAGTTCACCCATCTCCTTTGTCATACGAAAATAGATATGATCCGAATTTACATTTAGTACGTTGTGCAAAGTTATGTTAGCGCGACGGCGTGTTGTGCAAAGTTGCGTTGGCGCGACGGCGTGTTGTGTGTTAGCGCGACGGCGTGTTGTGCAAAGTTGCGTTAGCGCGACGCCGTGTTGTGTGTTAGCGCGATGTCTCGTTTATCTGAACGCGATGTCACGCTAACGCAAATGGCCCTATCCGGACACCATACGTTAGGGACAGGCAATACCAGATCCGGATTCATCGTCTCAAGCCACGGTCCGGAGTCCGCATATATAGCTCTCCCCTAGCCAGAATGGGAGAGGATCGTACAATATGGCTGTGGTTTGCGACGATGACCCGGATTCTGAATTCAATAATCTTAATTGTTTAACCAACAAATAGGAGATAAAAATAACTTAGGTCATATAATACGTACCAAGTTTCTCGACATCTAGCTTTCCTTAAGGACAGACGAGACGTTCCTTAATCTGTTAATAATATATAAAATTTTCCAATATTTTGTCATTGATGTATTGCTACTTAAACATATTTCCTCACAAAAAATTGAAGTACCTTACCAGGCATTTCTGCAAGATACCAGGGGTAGCTTTTCTTATATAATCCTTTTGGGAAAAAAAATAATTTTCCAATTTCAAATGTTTAAGTGTTTGAATTTTTTAAAGACGTTTAGAAACTGGTTTAGAAATCAGAAAGTAATTAAATTTTTGAATATCTTTCATACATTACAAAGATAAACAAAACATTTTGAGGAACGTCTCGTCTGACCTTAATTGCAGTTATACCATCTTCCTGGACGAACAGTCTGTAGGTCTGTCAGTTTGTCCGTCTGTCACAAAAACTTTAACCTTGGACAGATATTTTGTGTGAGAAGAGATTGGACTTTCATGTACATACGTGTATTACCTGTGACAATACCTTTTTAAGTACACTGTGATGTTTTACCTCGATCGTAACCTTAAGGGTACTCAATACAAACAAAACCTTGATGCATGGATTGAAAAAATTATATTTTTAAATGATTTTGATTTGAAATGACAGGAATAATAAATCCCTGAAACATAAAAAAATCGTATATTTTCCTTGGTGCTTAGATTTAACACTTTGTTTTGCTTTCCATAAAATTCCATACAAAATTTTGCACAACTTTTTAACATTATGACATAATCTTATAAAATTCCCCCTTTATACTTTGTAAATATTATTCACGTTACCAATATACGAGAGTCATTCAAAAAATACGTAGACAATGTCCTCCATCATCTTACAAAAATTTAGATCAACACATTTTTATTTGTAAAAACATTTATTTTTTCAGTATGTAAAGTGTCATTCCATTTGATTTAATGGAACTTGTGTTAGACAATTTCAAAAGAAACATGTTTCCGTCACCACCACAGGGGCATCTTATCCACTCTGTTCTCTACTTCACATAGGAAATACACTCCCTTGTGTATTTTTATATGTGAAGTATTCAAACTGCTTATGTGAAGTAGAGAACAGAGTGGATAAGTTGCCCCTGTGGTCACCACGGAGCACGGTTAACAACACTATGGCGTCAAAAACAAAGTCGAGAAATTTTCTTACAATTACTCTGCCTTTTCATTCCATCCACGGTTTGTTGTTTCGCGTAACTCTTGTTTGCACAAGTTCTGCAAAAGTGAATCGCACATCACATTTTTGCCTGACGTCACGGCGTCAGGCTGTATAAGGATTGATATTTCCATAATCCGAAACTATGCGATCATACCTAGATAGCTAGATTTTATGCAAGCTGATTTACATTGGAATTCTTTACCTGCATTTTAAAGGAAACAGTTTTCAGAAAAGAGAATGATATTACTGATGCAAAATACTGCAGTGTTTACTTCCTTTACTCTTTTTGCATTGAACAGATTATTCCATATGATTCATCGTTTCAACATGTCCGTGCATCCCTTTTTCTGCATTTCTATACTACTGGATCAGTCCATTTACATTCTACGAAAGGGGTGAATCGCTCTTTTCGCGCCAAATGTCACTGCTTTCTTCGCGCCTTTTCCTTGGATTGTTCTATTGTATGAATGGGTGTGCTAGCAAGTTCCATGGAATTAAATAAAGTTTATCCTTTTAACCGTCTTCTAATGCTTCAGAAATTATCTCTACAAGTTAATGTTTTATCCCATTCTTTTAAACAACATATCGTATAATATATCAGTATGCGGACATGCAACACTAAAGAAATGATTTTTTCTAATTTGCTTCCCGATCCCGCGGTTGGTTTATTCCATAAATGGACTAGTCCAATAATAATAAACAACGCAGTTCAATAAGTCATTGTCTCCAGATGCATGATCTATTATGCGTCTCTGTTCAGATGCATACAATAAATAAGAAACAAGTGCAAATCTGGATTTTTATTTCCACAAAGGCCTAAGTATTGAATTTACTTATTTCATTCTCAATATAAGATAGTGGCACCCCCCCCCCCCTTTTTAAGAAAAAATTAATGAACACACATTACTACTGCTTACTTCAGTGGAGAAAATACACTCCAACAAAATGTGTACTTGTTTTTCATTATATCCATCTTTTAAAATGTTGATAATGCGGCATGATTTGGTAACAGATTTTACAATGAAGCTCGAAATCAATTTAGATCGAAGGGCAGATCACTGCACTTGCAGACCCCCCTCCCCCCCCCCCCCGAATAACACCTCTTTAGAATGCAGTGTGGAGATGATTCTTCTAAAAGTTAAATAAAATCAAGATTTCATTTACACAAGGTTCTCAAAATATAAAGTAAGCAAATATTTTAAACCCACAGTATTTCTCAAGAGGTTTATCACTCCTCATGCAGATATTGATTGATTAAGTCAGGCAAGCTTTTTAAAAAGCTGTTACTTGTATTACGTTACTAACTCTTTGACTACATTTTCTTACTATAATTTATTTCTTCGCAGACCGTTTTTGGTTCGATTCAAAGTCTCTAACACTCAAAAAAAAATTAGTAATTCCCACTATAAACAAATGCAGAGCACATTTTGTATCAATTTCCTGGTTCATCAAGCATTCTCAGAGTTCGTTTTAAAGGTTTCCCGAATGCAAACAAAATTTTATCGGTAATCCCTGCTCCGTGACGTCCTTCGACGTCATCGTTTTTTTGCTTTTTTTCATGGAGTCTATCTGCCTTTAAAGATTGATATCTTTTAAACGAAGTAATTTATTACATTATATTTTACATACGAAGTAATTTGAACAATTTTAAATTTAAACATTTCAATTTTATTTCGTTTAAGAGCCATTTACTAGAGGTATGACTCTAGACATTTTAAAGTGTATAATTAGAAAATAGGTCAATTTTGAACCTGCTCCGTCTTTTTCTGTCTTAAATCTTTGATAAATTTGAAAATTATCAAGATATTTTTCAATTTTTTGGCTCAAATAATTTAAAGTCATTGTTAAAATATGTGTACAAAATTTGGTTATAATATGACGTTAAATAAAAAAGTTATGACAAAAGTCTACGAACTTTTTGAATGACCCTCGTAAATGTAAATCTATGAGAAATATTACCGATATCTGAAAAAAGTTTGTGTTATTTATCCTTAACCTTTACGTTCGAGCTATTTTCAAAAAAAAAATTTTTTTGGATAACTTTTGATAGAGAAGTGAAAAGGCTTTCATATTTGACATGAATTTACATGTGACACAATATTTACGAGCATGCTATAATATCTGACCTCATGACCTTCATGTTTCAAGTTTGACTTAATTTTAAAAAAATTCCCCTCTTCCGGTGTCTTTGTGAATGAAATGCCATTATTTATGGCATATTGTGTCAAATATGAACGCCCCATCATATGTCATTCAAAAGTAATGATTTTTTAGCTCACCTCGACGAAGTCGAGAGGAGCTTATGCTATACCCTCGGCGTCGGTGTCGGCGTCGGCGTCCCAGTTAAAGTTTTAGGAGCAGGTCCATTCCCAAGTAACTATAAGGCCTACCCAAACCAAACTTGCACTGATGATGCATCTAGTGATGAACACTACCAGACTTGCTTGGGATGCTGGATGTGACCTACATTTTCAAGATGAGTGACCATGTTAAAGTTTTTGGAGCAGGTCCATTCCCATGTAACTATAAGCCCTACCCGGACCAAACTTGCATGGATGATGCATCTAGGGATGAACACTACCAGACTAGCTTCGGATGCTGGATCTGACCTACATTTTCCAGATGAGTGACCAGGTTAATGTTTTTGGAGCAGGTGTATTCTTAAGTAACTATATAAGCCCTACCCGGACCAAACTTGCATGGATGATGCATCTAGGTATGGACACTACCAGACTTGCTTCGGATGCTGGATGTGACCTACATTTTCCAGATGAGTGACCAGGTTAATGTTTTTGGAGCAGGTGTATTCTTAAGTAACTATATAAGCCCTACTCGGACCAAACTTGCATGGATGATGCATCTAGGGATGGACACTACCAGACTTGCCTCGGATGCTGGATCTGACCTAATTTTGGAGCAGGTCCTTTCCCAAGTAACTATAAGCCCTACCCGGACCAAACTTGCATGGATGATGCATCTAGGGATGGACACTACCAGACTTGTTTCGGATGCTGGATCTGAACTAGTTTTTGGAACAGGTCAATCCCCAGTGAACTTTAAGACTTATTTAAACAGAACTTGCTTGAATATTGTTGTCAAGATAAATACTAACTGCTAAGAAAATATGATGTGAGATTTGCATTACTTATACTGATAACATTCGTCGAGGTGAGCTTCGTAATCTTTAATTACCTATGTTTTTAAATTCGGTCAAACATAAATGTCAAGGTCAACGGGTCAGAAATCATAGCATGCTCGGATATATCTTGTAACAGGTAATGCACATGTCAAATATTAAAGCCTTATTTCTTCTCAATCAAAAGTTAAAAGGACACAAGATGTTTTTTGTGAAACACTATGCGCCCGGCGACAACAAAGTTCGAAAAAAGCTATTTTTACCATATAGATAACAGTCAAGGTCACAAGGACATTGACATTGATATCATTGGAAAGAGCTTAATTAGTAGAGTATACATATTAAATATGAAGTCTCTATCTTTCATGGTTCAAAAGTTACAGCGAAAGTTAAGAGTTTGCAGAAAAAAGCTATTTTTAGCATATAAGTCACAGTCAAGGTCACAAGGTCATTGACCTTGGTGTCATTTGAAAGAACTTCATTAGTGGAGTATGCATACCAAATATGATGTCTTTGTCTTTTATGGTTCAAAAGTTATGGCGAAGTTATGTTAAAGTTTGCAGACAAACAGAGAGACAGACAGGACAAAACGATATACGCCCCGGATCTATCGATCCTGGCGCATAAAATAACTTTAGAAACAAAGTCAAACGTCAACGTTCAAGATAATGGGTCAAACATCACAGTGTATTAAGAAAAGGTCATGTCACAAATAACATACATGTGACACGTAAAAGCAAGTAGTTTCCTCTTCTCATTCAAAAGTTATTACAAAAGTTAAAGTTTTTGAAAAGTACTATATAGTAATCCAAACTTCAAGGTCATGGTCACGAGATCAAAAATCATAGTGTATTAGAAAGGTCTTATCACAGGCATTTCACATCTCTTCTCATTCAAAAGTCATGACCAAGGATAAAGTTTTTGAAAAGTAGATTAAACTTCAAGGTCACGAGGTCAAAAATTGTGCATTAAGAAAGATATTGTCACAGGTAATAAATATGTACATTATGAAAGCCCTTTCGCTTCTTATTCAAAAGCTAATCCCACTGTGGGACATGCAGATGTCCTTCGGATGAGACCGTAAAAACCGAGGTCCCGTGTCACAGTATGTGCTGACACGAAAAAGATCCATCCCTGCTCAGTGGCGCTGAGTGCCGAGTATTAGACAAAAATTTACAGCTCTCCACCGGCAAGTTGTGGCGTCTCCATATGAGTGAAAATTTCTCGAGAGGGACGTTAAACAATATACAATCAATCCATCAATCTTATTCAAAAGTTATGACCAATTCAAAGGAATGTTTGCTTTTTTAAAGTAGGTCAAACTTCAAGGTCAAAGTCAAGGGAAAAAAATCATAGTGTATTTAGAAAGGTCTTGTCACAGGCAATACACAAGTTTAATATGAAAGCCCTAACTTCTAATTCGAAACTGAGATATGACTGTAAGTTTTGAAAAGTGGGTCAAACATCAAGATCAAGGTCACGAAGTCAAACTATAGGCCCTATGTTTCCTCTGCGTCTGTTCGTCCGTCTAGCTGTCTGTCCCACCTGTTTTTTTTCGAACTACATTTTCCGAAACGAGCCGATTTTGATATATGAGAGTGAATCTTGAGTTATAGATCAATTTCGCATTTCGTTCCGTCTCAATGATTTTGGCATTCTAAAATTTTAACGGGAACCAGTTACACTTGTCGGTAAAGGACTAGTATCTAAATTGAAAATGTAATATTCTCACAATGCTTGTTATACCCGCACTTTCTAAAGAAAGTTCGGGTATATTGTTGTTACTCATGTCCGTCCGTCCGTCCGTCCGTCCGTCCGTCCGTCTGTCACACTTTTCTTCCCTGAACTCCTCCTACATTTTACACAGTAGCCTAACCAGCTTTTGGGAGATGGTTTGTGGGGTCATGTAGATGTGCAGTAAGGTTTTGGAATTTCGATTTTGCCCTGGGGGGTCAAATGGGGGTCGAAAAATGACGTTTTTTGTCCAAAAAGCCCCGTCTTCCCTGAACTCCTTCTACATTTTACTCAGTAGCCTAACCAGCTTTTGGGAGATGGTTGGTGGGGTCATGTAGATGTGCAGTAAGGTTTCGGAATTTTGATTTTGCCCCAGGGGGTCAAATGGGGGTCGAAAAATGACGTTTTTTAAGCAAAAAGCTCCGTCTTCCCTGAACTCCTCTTACATTTTACTCAGTAGCCTAATCATCTTTTGGGAGATGGTTGGTGGGGTCATGTAGATGTGCAGTAAGGTTTTGGATTTTAGATTTTGCCCCGGGGGGTCAAATGGGGGTCGAAAAATGACGTTTTTTTTCCAAAAAGGCCCGTCTTCCCTGATCTCCTTCTACATTTTACTCAGTAGCCTAACCAGCTTTTGGGAGATGGTTGGTGGGGTCATGTAGATGTGCAGTAAGCTTTTGGAATTTTGATTTTGCCCCAGGGGGTCAAATGGGGGATCGAAAAATGACGTTTTTTAAGCAAAAAGCTCCGTCTTCCCTGAACTCCTCTTACATTTTACTCAGTAGCCTAACCAGCTTTTGGGAGATGGTTGGTGGGGTCTTGTAGATGTGCAGTAAGGTTTTGGAATTTCGATTTTGCCCCGGGGGGTCAAATGGGGGTCGAAAAATGACGTTTTTTGTCCAAAAAGCCCCGTCTTCCCTGAACTCCTTCTACATTTTACTCAGTAGCCTAACCAGCTTTTGGGAGATGGTTGGTGGGGTCATGTAGATGTGCAGTAAGCTTTCGGAATTTTGATTTTGCCCCAGGGGGTCAAATGGGGGTCGAAAATGACGTTTTTTAAACAAAAAGCTCCGTCTTCCCTGAACTCCTCTTACATTTTACTTAGCAGCCAAATCACCTTTTGGGGGATGGTTGTTGGTGTCATGTAGATGTGCAGTAAGGTTTCAGAATTTTGATTTTGCCCCGGGGGGTCAAATGGGGGTCGAAAAAATGACGTTTTTTGTGCAAAAAGTCCCGTCTTCCCTGAACTCCTTCTACATTTTACTCAGCAGCCAAATCACCTTTTTGGGGATGGTTGGTGGTGTCATGTAGATGTGCAGTAAGGTTTCGGAATTTTGATTTTTCCCCGGGGGGTCAAATGGGGGTCGAAAAATGACGTTTTTTATGTAAAAAGCCCCATCTACCCTGAACTCCTCTTACATTTTACTTAGCAGCCTAATCATCTTTTGTGGGATGATAAGTGGTGACATGTAGATGTGCAGTAAGGTTTTGGAATTTAGATTTTGCCCCGGGGGGTCAAATGGGGGTCGAAAAATGACGTTTTTTGTGCAAAAAGTCCCGTCTTCCCTGAACTCCTCTTACATTTTACTCAGCAGCCTAATCATCTTTTGGGAGATGGTTGGTGGGGTCATGTAGATGTGCAGTAAGGTTTTGGAATTTTGATTTTGCCCCGGGGGGTCAAATGTGGGTTGAAAAATGACGTTTTTTGTGCAAAAAGCCCTGTCTTCCTTGAAGTCTTCCTTAATGTTACTCAGAAGCCTAATCATCTTTTAGGAGAGTTAAATATTTTTAAAATTATTAAAACATCAACGTCAAGGGGTAACAAGATGTGTTTGTGAAACACTATGCGCCCGGCGTCAACAAAGTTCAAAAAAGCTATTTTTAGCATATAGTTCACAGTCAAGGTCACAAGGTCATTGACCTTGGTGTTATTTGTAAGAACTTAATTAGTGGGGTATGCATACTAAATATGAAGTTCCTATCTCCTATAGTTCAAAAGTTATGGCAAAAAGTAGAAAAAGCTATTTTTAGTATAAAGGTCACAGTTAACTTCACATGGTCATTGACCTTGATGTTGTTTGAAAGAACTTTATTAGTGGAGTATGCATACTAAATATGAAGTCCTTATCTCTTATGGTTCAAAAGTTATGGCAAAAAGTGGAAAAAGCTATTTTTAGCATATAGGTCACAGTCAAGGTCATTGACCTTGATGTCATTTGAAGGAACCTAATTAGTGCAGTATGCATACCAAATATGAAGTCTCTATCTTCTATGGTTCAAAGGTTATGGCAAAAAGTGGAAAAAGCTATTTTAAGTATAAAGGTCACAGTCAAGGTCACATGGTCATTGAACTTAGTGTTGTTTGAAAGAACCTTTTTAGTGGAGTATGCATACCAAATATGCTATGGTTCAAAAGTTATAACAAAGTTGAAAAACCTATTTTTAGCATATAGGTCACAGTCAAGGTCACAAGGTCATTGATTTTGATGTCATTTGAAAGAACTTTATTAGAGGAGTATGCATACTAATTATGAAGTCTCTATTTCTTACGGTTCAAAAGTTATGACAAACAGTTGAAAAACCTATTTTTAGCATATAGGTCACAGTCAACGTCACAAGGTCATTGACCTTGATGTCATTTGAAAGAACTTTATTAGAGGAGTATGCATACCAAATATGAAGTCTCTATCTCTTACGGTTCAAAAGTTTTGGCCAAGGTTAAAGTTGACAACAGACAAACAGATAAACAGACAAACAGACAGGACAAAAACAATATGCGCCCCGAAAAAATTCAGGCGCATAAAAAAACATTGCATGCTGGGAAACACCTTGAATTCTTATGAGTAATTTATGTACATGTCAAATGTGAGAGTCATATCTCATCTCAATCAAAAGTTATAAGCAAATGCAACATTTTTGAAAAGTAGGTTAGGCTTGATCACTTCAAGGTCAAGGTCACAGTGTAAAAGTCATGATTTATTTGGAAAGGTCTTATCACAGGTAAATATACATGTACATGCATTATGATATGAATGCCCTAACTTTTCTCTTTCAAAATGATGAATTTATAACAATTTAATTTTTTTGCAAGTTGGTCAAACTTCTAGGTCACATGTAAAAAAAAAAAACCATGCCATTCTCACAGGTAAATATACTAATACATAAGTTTAATATGAATGTCTCTTCTCATTCAGTAGATATGACCGTGATAACCAAGGTTAAATTTATTGAGACAGATGGACTGAGTCTGACATACAAATGTACATATTTCTATATGAATTAGGTAAAATTGGCCCAGGCAGTGGTTCTAGAGAAGTTAAAAATGTAAAAAGTTTTCAGACAAACAGATGGACAACATGTCACGACAGACATTATATGCTAAGGAAACCAAAAAAGCTCAAATGAGTGTTTTGAAAGGGTTACAATATGGTTGGAGTATTTGAAAAGCTGTTTTTTTCCTGCAGAGATATGCATGACCAACATATTCATGTTTTATATTTTCTTTAGTGATTTGTTTGTTTATTGTGAATACATCTTCCCTCATATGGAGACACCACCAAATAATAATGAAGATAAGATGTGTTTGTGAAACACTGATGTCCCAGTATGGAAGCCTACGGCGAAGGTTGAAGTTTCTCAAATATATGTCAAAATCAAAGGTCAAGGTCAAAGGGTTCAAATTGTTAGTATCAGAAGAAAGTCTTCTCACAAGGAATGCACATGTGAAATAAAGAAATCCCTAGTAATTCCTGTTCAAAAGTTAATTGCCAAGGTTAATTTTTTTGTTTAAGTGGTTCAAACTCTAGGGTCAAGGTCAAACATATTTATACCTGTTGACAGTTCACAATGAATACAATATGCCATGATAAGTATGAAAGCCCTAGCACCTACTGATCAAAATTAAGGCAGAGTTTATAGTTTGGTATTTTTCTTGTAAAAATGTGTATCCCATGTCAAGCAATCAGAGGTAAAAATTAATGGTACCCAAATAAAAGGTCTTATTAAATTGTCACAAGAAATAAACCTATAAAATGTGGAAGCTATTTGTATAGCCCATCCCACTTAAAACTTATGGGCAAGCTAGCTAGGATTTAATTTCTGCAGACTTATAGACAGACATACTATAAACACAAGAACAAAATATGTATAATAATTAGTCAAATGGAAAAAAATATACTATTTAACTGGAATAACAAAATACATTGTTATTTCAAGGACAGGAAGTGGGTAAGAAGATTGGAATCCCCCCCCCCCATCTGGCATTTGCTTTGTTATTTAAACAAGACTATATACTGTAGCAAGTAAAAAATGACTCTTGACATCCTCTCCCTATAAACTTAGAAAACATTGACCTCACTATCATTGTTTTTTTTTTTGTTTATTTGTTTTCATTTTTTTTTTCTCTTGTCACGAAATTCTGGGCTGGAATTTTTTGACTGAGATGTGAACCCCCCTCCCTACTCCCGAAAAAAATTCTGGATCCGCACCAGTATTGGCAGTAACTGAATGTCACATCGACAACGGGAGATAACTTCACAATATGAAATTCGTCTAGTGTGGCATGCGATGATCTTTCACCCTTTTAAAACTTTAACCTAATAGTTTGGGTGTATTTTACCCCCCACTATACTAAAACTTCTACTTACCGACTCCCTGTGTCTCAACTTCATGAAATATAAATCCAATTATAACTCAAAATGAATTAATCCAATGCACACCAGACTGCAGCCACGTGCCATTTTGGCAAACCTTCGTCGATTCCATCACCTTATCAGATGAAGTGGGAATCGGCCGAGGTGTGCCAAATGGTGTTTAATCTATAAAGATGATAATGGGTGACGCAACGTGATGTGATGTAGAAATTTACATGTTCACATGTATAGTACAAGAACAAATTTTAAATTAATTCATAACAAACGATATTAAATTTTAACAAACCTTTTCCATCTAGCCTATTCCAAAAAGTATGTGCTGTGTGATTGTTGTCGAGGGGTGGGGGGGGGGGGGTTAGTAAATTTAAAAAGGTCCTATTAATATTATGAGCAAAACATATAACAAAATCTAATTTCAGACGCGGATCCAGAATTTTTTTCCGGGGGGGGGGTGGGGGGGGGGGGGGGGGGGGTCCTCCTCAGTCAAAAAAAAATCCTATCCCAGAAATTGACAATCAAAAAAAAAACCTAAAGTAAATCTCACCCAAACGTCAAAAACCTATATCGTGGGGGTGGGGTGGGAGTAGTGGTGACTTCTATTGCCGCAAATGTTTAACTTTTCATACTTATTTTACACATATTCGTGTTTACCAGTGGGGGGATCTGCATTTTCCAAGGGGGGTCCATTGTAACTTTTTCCTTGTTTTAGTATATACATTTTTTAACCTTGTAAATTCCAGGGGGGGGGGGGGGGGTCCAGACCCCCCCCCCCCTACACATCCGTGCATGAATTTACATCATTAATAAAATTCAGACTGGTATATAATGAATTAAACATGTATAAAATAAATATAAGAGGTTCTGAGTTATAGGTCACAGGGTCTGAGAATTTCATACTCAATTTGATGAATACATGTAAATTATAGAATTATTTTGACTATTTCTTTGGAAAGCCGCCCAATATGTAGGAGCGTGTATTTAGAGGCAAACACCTTAGTGCGGGTATTACTGTCTCATGACAGCATCTAGTTTAATTTTTTTCCCCAAGTGATTTATGTTGTAAGTAAAAAAATATATCGAAATTGACAGAATGTGCTTAATGAAGTTTGGCGCATGTATATAAATCCCCAAGGATTTAATTTAATCAAAAATCATTTTATTTCAATGGAATATATTGCAGTAGATAAAAAAATCAAATCTATAATATATAATGAAAATGAATTATTTGGCCTCTAGTGCCCCCATCATGTCCATACCGGTTCTTTGGGTCCGTTCGATGCTCCACCACATCATGTCCATATTGGCTCTTTTTGGTCCGTTCGATGCTCACCACATCATGTTAATACTGGCTCTTTGGGTCCGTTCAATGCCCAACCCCATCATGTCCATACTGGCTCTTTGGGTCCGATCGATGCTCCCGTCATTGAATTCGTACTCGTCTACTCCCATCAGCAGCCTCACTTCTCTCTGTTTGGCAATTTCTGGGAGTTCCGTTAATTCTCTGATGCCTTCTCGTCCAGTCGGGTGGTATTCCGGAAACGTGGAGACCCCCTGACTTGGCCAGTGAGTGGTCATTAAAAGATGTTCATATGCTTCTCTTTTGATTTTGATATCGGATTGTTTTGCCCATTTTGCAGGCGTCATACAAACAAATACCACGTGACGCCACCTATCAGAACGAGGTCGACCCTCTACTGGTCTTGCATTGTCGTGAACCAGTCTAGAATCCCAGAGCACCATGCCACCTCTGGGTACAGGCACTGTTGTCGCCGGACATCCGCGGTCTTTATACCAGTCAATTTCTTCTTGCGTTAGTTCATAATATTCAAATGCGCTTGACTGTCTGGCTGCCAGTGAAAAATTGTCGTA